>NC_054473.1:138755978-139020978 GCF_017639515.1 Carcharodon carcharias
TCTGTGCCAACATGTAAGACTGCCTGCTTAGTATGTTGATCCAACTTTATTATAATCTTAATTTTTATGAGATTCATGATATTCTTTGTCTACTACGTCTTGGCATGTTTTAACTTGTGTATTGAGTCTTATTGCTATTAACAATGAAAGGTCATCAATCTGAAATGATAACTTCTCCTTACACATATGCTGCCTGACCTGAGTATTCTTGCATTTTCAGTTTTTTATTTCATGTTTAAAATATTTACTTGATTAAAGAGATGTACAATTATTGGGGCCAATTTGAAATCAAATGCAACTTTGAAATACTATTAATATTTATGTATCTGCATTGTTAGTTCCCCTGAATGAGCTTTAGTATAACATCCTGCTAACTGCCTGCCCTTGGATTCCCTCAGTTAATTACAATAAATTTGTACTGGTTCTTGTCATTTTTTTCATATTCTTGTCAGTCATTGAACCAGTTAAACCTTCATAAACCTTCTGCTTTGCAATGACCGGATTGTAACGAGCAGAATCGCCTTCTTATTTCATTGGCCACCCAATTTCAAATGATCTTTTTAAACAAATCAACTGTTGGCTTGTACCATCATATCAAGTCGTTTTATTTTATTTCAACTGAAGTATACAATTATTTCAACTCCTATCCTTTATAAAGCTGACAATTCTGTTAAAATAAATAACAAATTCTAATAACATTTTTTTGAAGATCAGATTCAGAACTTTGAAGTGCAGCTTTGTAATGCTTTTCTATCCATATCCAGTGGACCTGCCTTGGCCATCTTTATTCAACTGAAGCATGTATTGTGGGTACCTGTCTAGTTTACCCTGTAAAAGTCATTCAGAATAGTCTCTTTCGGTTTTATGAATAAATTTGAACACCTGTAAGACTACATTTTTTAGCATCTTCTGTGCACTTTAACTTGTTACTTTGCAAATAGCCATTTGGTAGAACAGGCCTTGAGTATTGCTGAAAAAAGAGATGTGTCGAAGCTGGTCGTCTTGCACTCGTCAGGACATTTCCAAGAATTCCAATACAAGAGGCAAACAACAATTTATATTGTATGAGTAGAGAGTGCTGATTGATTGGCAAGTGGACTCTGGTAGAGGCATTGCCATGGAGAATGCACCAATTGATGGTGACTGACAGTTAACTGCCAAAAATTCTTTGATTAAACCAGGCAACTTGGCCCTGATTGGTCAAGGCATTGCACTGAGAAATGAGTCAGTGAATGGCTGTCCCTTATTTTGTTTGTGCCTGTTTCAGCTAATGTATGTATATGTTATTTCTGCCTGCAAAGAACAGGGCCTTGTGTATTAATATATATATAATATATATCTTCCAGTACACACACATGCGCCACACTGTGAGCCCAACTGAATCTTAAATCGGTTGTCAGCATAATTCCTAGCACAGTGGAGGATTATTTAGCAAATGCTGTTCAATCGTGGAATCACACCTAATTATAGACACTGTTTTGAGTTTTGCAAGCACAGGCTGGTTGGGTACAATCTGTACTGTGCCCGTTGCAAGTAGCATCCGAGCAAGGTACAGACTGTACCCAACCAGCCCATGCCTGCAAAACTCAAAACACAGTATCCAACATGAGATATGATTCTGCGATTGGACAACACTTGCTAAATAATCCTCAGTGTGCTAGGAATTACGCTGACAATTTAAGTGTGTTGCACTTGCGAGTACTAGGGGCAACATATGTTAATTCACAGGCCCCTGTTCTTGTAGGGGAGGTGGTGATGGTGTAGTGGTATTCTCACTGGACTGGTAATCCAGAGACCCAGGGTAATGAGCTGGGGACTTGGGTTCATGGTAGATGGTGGAATTTGAAATCAATTAAAATCTGGAATCAAAAGTCTATGATGAACATGGTCGATTTGTCGTAAAAATCCATCTGTTCTGTAATGTCCTTCACCTGGTCTGGCCTACATGTGACTCCAGATCGGCAGTAATGTGGTTGACTCTTAAATGGCCTAGCAAGCCACTCAGTTGTATCAAATAGCTTAAAAAATCAATAAAAAAGAATGAAACTGGACGGACCACCTAGCATCAATCTAGGCACCGCAAACCCAGCCCAGTTGACCCTACAAAGTACTCCTTACTAACATCTAACATCAAAATATTGTGCCAAAATTGGGCGAGCTGTCTCACAGACCTAGTCAAGCAACAGCCCAACTATACCTGCCATAGTCACTCTCATGGAATTATACCTAATGTCCCAGACACCACCATCACCATTCCTGAGTATATCCTGTCTCACTGGCAGGTTCAGTGGTATACATTCAGGAGGAAGTTGCCCTGGGACTCAACATCGACTTCTGACCCAATTAAGTCCCATGGCATCAAACGTGGGCAAGGAAACCTCCTGATAACCCACATACCGCAAACCCCCCGCCCCCCCCCCCCAACCCCAGCTGATGAATCAGTACCACTGATGTTCAGTACCAAGGGCGCAGAATGTACTCTAGGTGGGGGACTTCAATGTCCATCACCAAATGTGGCTTGGTAGCACCACCAAAGAGCAAGCTGGCCGAGTCCTAAAGGACATAGCTGCTGGACTGGGTCTGCAGCAGGCGGCGAGAGAACCAACAAGAGGGAAAAACCTGCCTACTGCACACACATCTGTCCATGACAGTATCAGTTGGAGTGACCATCACACAGTCCTTGTGGAGATGAAGTCCCATCTTCACACTGACGATACCCTCCATCATGTTGTGTACCACCATACAAAATGGGACAGACTTTGAACAGATCTAGCAACTCAAGACTGAGTATTCATGAGGCTCCGTGGGCCATCAGCGACAGCAGAATTGTACTCGACTACAATCTGTAACCTCATGGCCCATCATATCCCCCACTCTATCATTACCATAATGCCAGGGGATCGACCCTGGTTCAAAGAAGAGTGCAGGAGGGCATGCCAAGAGCAGCACCATGCATACCTAAAAATGAGGTGTCAACCTAGTGAAGCTACAACACAGGACTCCTTGTGTGCCAAACAGCATTAGCAGCAAGTGAAAGAGCTACGCGATTCCACAACCAACAGATCAGATCTAAACCCTACAGTCCCACCACATCCAGTTGTGAATGATGGTGGACAATTAAACAGCTCACTGGAGGAAGGTGCTCCACAAATATCCCCATCCTCAATGATGGAGGAGCCCAGAACATCAGTGCAAAAGATTAGGCTGAAGCTTTTGCAACAATCTTCAGTCAGAAATGACAAGTGGATGATCCACCTCGGCCTCCTCTGGAGGTCCCCAGCATCACCGATGTCAGTCTTCAGCACTTTGATTCACTTCACATGATATCAAGGAACAGCTGAAGACACTGGATACTGCAAAGGCTATGGGCCTTGACAATATTCCGGCAATAGTACTGAAGGCTTGTGCTCCAGAACTTGCTGCGCCCCTAGCCAAGCTGTTCCAGTACAGCTACAACACTGGCACATACCCGTCAATATGGAAAATTGTCCAGGTACGTCCTGTACACACAAAGCAGGACAAATCTAAATCGGCCAATTACCACCCCATCACTCTACTCTCGTTCATCAGTAAAGTAATGGAAGGGTTCATCAATTGTACTACCAAGTGACACTTGCTTAGCAATAACCTGCTCACTGACACTCAGTTTAGATTCCACCAGGGTCATTCGGCTCCTGAGCTCATTACAGCCTTGAATCAAACATTAACAAAAGAGCTGAACTCCCAAGGTGAGGTGAGAGTGACTGCCCTTGACATAAGGCAGCATTTGACCATGTGGACACCAAGGAGCCCTTGCAAAACTGGAGTTGATCAGAATCAAGGGGAGAAAACTCTGCTGGTTGGAGTCATACCTAGCACAAAGAAAGGTGGTTGTAGGTTGTTGGAGGTCAGTCACCTCAGTTCCAGGACTTCACTGCAGGAGTTCCTTGGGGTAGTGTCTAAGCCCAACCATCTTCAGCTGCTTCATCAATGACCTTCCTTCCATCATAAGGTCAGAAGTGGAGATGTTCGCTGATGAATGCACAATGTTCAGTCCCATTCGTGGGTCCTCAGATACCGATGCAGTCCATGTCCAAATGCAGCAAGACCTGGACAATATTCAGGCTTGGGCTGACAAGTGGCAAGTAACATTCATGCTATATAAGTGCCAGACAGTGACCTTGTCCAACAAGAGAGATCGCCCCCTTGACACTCAATAGCATTACCATCGCTGAATTCTCCACTATCAATATCCTGGGGGTTACCATTAACCAGGAACGGAACTGGACCAGCCATATAAATACTGTGGCTATAAGAGCAGGTCAGATGCTAGGAATCCTGTGGTGAGTAACTCCCCTCCTACCTCTCCAAAGCCTAGCCACAGGCACAAGTCAGGAGTGCAATGGAATACTCCTCACTCGCCTGGATGAGTACAGCTCCAACCATACTCAAGCTTGACACCCATCCAGGATAAAGCAGCCCGCTTGATCGGCACCCATTCACAAACATTCATGCCCTCCCCCCACCGACAAACAGTGGCAGCATTATGTACCATCTACAAGATGCATTGCAGAAACTCACTAAGGCTCCTTAGGCATCACCTTACAAACCCACATCAGCTACCATCTAGAAGGACAAGGGCAGCAGATACATGGGAACACCACCCTTACCCTTCAAGCTACTCACCATCCTGACTTGGAAATATATCACTGTTCCTTCACTGTCGCTGGGTCAAAATCCTGGAATTCACTCCCTAACAGTGCTATGGGTGTATTTATACCACAGGGACTGCAGCAGTTCAATAAGGCAGCTCACCACTACCTTAAGGGCAATTAGGGATGGGCAATAAATGCTGGCCTAGCCAGCAACGCCCACATCCTGCAAGTGAATTTAAAAATAACATGTAGACAAATTGCACCTGTTTCAGCTAAACAAAATAAGTGACAGCCATTGGCTGATCAAGGCATTGACTCACTCGTTGGGGCAATCAGGATCAAGCTGCCTGGTTTAAATTTCAAAAAAATACTTGGCAGTTAACTGTCAGCCACCATCAATTGATGCATTCTCCATGGGAACACTTCTACCAGGGAACACTTCTACCAGAGTACACTTGCCAACCAATCAGTATTCTCTTCTCATACAGTATAAATTGTTGTTTTCCCCATCGTATTGATATTCTTGCAACGTGTCCTGATGAGTGCAAAACAAAATGCTTCAACATGTCTCTTTCAGCAATACTCAAGTTGGTACTTTACCTTGTACTTGAGTGAAGTTTTTACATAAGATTTACCGTATAGAAACAGGTCATTCACCCCAACAGGTCTACGCTGGTGTTATGCTTCACACAAACCTCCTCTAATTTCGCTTCATCTAACTCTCAGCATAACTTTCTATTCCTTTCTCTGTCATGTGTTTATCTATCTTCCTCTTAAATGCATCTGACATTCACTCCATTCCATTTTCTTACTACATGGTGAAGATGTTTCTCCTGAAATCCTTATTGGATTTATTATCATTTTCTCCCTTTGTCTATCCTTTCTGATTCTCCGACACAAAAGATGTGCACAATCCAGAAAAAAGGTGTGTCTCAGTAAACAGTGCGAATAGAAATTGGGACGGTTAGTAAAAGTAATTTTTTTTTTTACTTCCAATTAACTGAGTGCAATTATTTTGAGAAAGCTGCGATAGGAAAAGAGGCATGAGGCCAAATCTTCTTTAACATGTCCTATTGTAAATAAAAGGCTTTAGCAATATCAATTTTAATGTCCTTTCTAGAGGAGTTAGTATCGAGGACAACCTTTTGGTAGCAATACATCCAACATTAATTAATCCATAACAAAAATAAAAATAGCTGGAAAAACTCAGCAGGTCTGACAGCATTTGCAGAGAGGAATACAGTTGACGCTTCGAGTCCGTCTTGGTTCTGTTGCTGTCAGACCTGCTGAGTTTTTCCAGCTATTTTTGTTTTTATTTCAGATTTGCAGCATCCGCAGTATTTTGCTTTTATATTAATTAATCCATGGAGGGCTGGGGAACGATACATTTAGTGCTGACTTTGGACTCTAGCATTTTCCCCAACGACAGATGTTGGGCTGACTGGCCTATAGTTTCCTGCATTTTGTCTTCCTCCCTTCTTGAACTGGGGTGTCACATTAGTGGTTTTCCAATCTGCTGGAACCCTCCCAGAAACCAGTGAGTTCTGGAACCTCCGCTATCTCTGCAGCCACTTCCTTTAAAACCCTTGGATACAGGCCATCAGGTCCTGGCAACTTGTCTGCCTTTAGTCCCATTAGTTTGTCAAATACTTTGTCCCTTGTGATAGAGATTGTTACAAGATCTTTCCTCCCATTAGCTCCTTGCTTATCTAATATCTTTGGGATGTTTATAGTGTCCTCCACTATGAAGACTGATGCAAAATATTGGTTCCTAAAAATTCCCAATCCTCTGGCCTACCATTGGTTTTTGCCGCTTTGTATGCCTTAGTTTCTGATTGGATACTCTCCTTGACCACGCCTTTGTTAACCACGGGTGGTTCATCCTTCTCATTGAGTCCTTCTTTTTGACCGGGATAAATTTTTGCTGAGCTTTATGAAATATCTGCTTAAATGTCTGCCACTGCTCATCCACTGACCTTCCCCTTAATCTATTTGCCCAGTCCACTATTGACAACACTTTCTTCATACCTGTAATTGCCCTTATTTAAGTTGAGGACGCTGGTTTGAGATTGGAGTTGTTCGCCCTCAAACTGAATTTGAAATTCTACTATATTGTGATTGCCACCCCCTAGAGGATCCTTAACTACGAGATCTTTTATTAATCCTGCCTCATTACACATTATTAGATCTAAAATAGCCTATTTTTGGGTAGCTTCTGCAACATATTGCTCTAAGAAACAATCCCTGCTGCAGTCTACAAATTTATCTTCCATGTTGCCCCGCCAATCTGATTTGTCCAGTCAATATGCAGATTAAAATCACCCATGACAATTGTAATGCCCTTCTTACTCACCTTCATAATTTCCCGATTTATATTTTATCCTACATTGAGGCAACTCTTCGGGGGCCTACAGACGGCTCCCCACCATGACTTCTTTATTTTGCTATTTCTTATTTCCACCCAAACTGATTCCATATCACGATCTTTTGCACCTTATCAATATTCACCAACACACTGATACCTTCCTTTATTAACAAAACTACCCCGCCTCCTTTTCCTTTTTGCCAAGTTCTTGCAACCACGTCTCTGTAATAGCTATTAAATCATATTCATTTATTTCTATTTGTGCCATCAACTCATCTATCCTGTTATAAATGCTGCATGCATTCAGACAAAGAGCCTTAAGCTTTGACTTTTTACCATTATTATTCATTCTGGTTCTAATTTCTGCTGCATTCTTCCACTCATATTTTCTGCCCCTTCCTGTCACACTTTGATTATTGTTCGCCTCTTCACTATACTGCACCTCTGCTTTCTCTCATTCCTTTTTCGTTTTTTAAACTTCCCTTCAATTGAACCCTCCCCCCCACCCCCAAATAATTAGTTTAAAGTCCTATCTACAACCTTAGTTATACGATTTGCCAGGAGACTGGTCCCAGCATGGTTCAAATGAAGCCCGTCCCAACAGAACAGCTCTCTCCTTCCCCAGTACTGGTGCCAGTGCCCCATGAATTGGAACCCATTCTTCCCACACCAATCTTTGAGCCACGCATTTATCTTTCTAATCTTTTTTACCCTATGCCAGTTTGCACGTGGCTCAGGAAGTAATCCGGAGATTATTGTGTTTGTGGTTCGGTTTTTTAATTTTGCCCTGAGCTGCTCGTGGTCCCTCAGCAGAACCTCTTTCCTAGTCCTACCTATGTCGTTGGGATCTACATGGACCACGACAACTGAATCCTTCCCCTCCCACTCCAAGTTCCTCTCCAGCCCAGGAGAGATGTCCTTAACCTTGGCACCAGGTAGGCAACACAGATTTCGGGACTCTCTGTCTTTGCTGCAGAGAACAGTATTCATTCCCCTAACTATGCCATCACCTATTACTACTACATTTCTCTTTTCTCCCCCCTTTTGAATGGTGCTCGTACCATGATGCTGTGGTCAATTCACTCATCCTTCCTGCAGCCTGTGCCCTCGTCCACACTGGGAACAAGCAACTTGTACCTATTGGACAAGGGCACTGGCTGAGGCTCTTCCAAAGCAGAGTTCTGGATCCCCATACCTGCCTCACTCGCAGTCACAACCTCCTATCTCTGACCGTCTTAAGGGGTGTGACTGTCTCCTGAAACATAGTGTCCAGATAACTTTTCCCTCTCCCTGATGTGTCACAGTGTCTGCAACTCGGACTTCAGCTCATCAACTCTGGGCCGAAGTTCCTCGAGCAGCCAACACTTGCTGCAGATGTGGTCATTGTGGATCACACCAGTGTCCACCAGCTTCCACATATTTCAGCTGCAACACAGCACCTGCCCAGCCACCTCTATTCTATTTAATTAATTAATTTGGGTGTTAAATACTTTAAAAATGTGAATTTCTTAATGGTACTCTTCAGCTGTAATAATGTCTCCTGATTTAGACCACTTGGCCAATCAAAAGAGACATGGAAGCGATACGCACCTGTTTTCCTGTGACATCACACTTTGGTTCTGACAGGCAGAAACAGATTGAAGGGGCTCTCTGCTGTCGGTTTGTATCTGCTGCTGCTGATGCTGAGACGCTTCTCACGCAGGTCCCGTCATCTCGCGCTTTTACCCTGCGCCTCGGCCCCTCTCCTCCTGCTCTTTAACCCTGCGCCTCAGCCCCTCTCCTCCTGCTCTTTTACCCTGCGCCTCAGCCCCTCTCCTCCTGCTCTTTTACCCTGCGCCTCAGCCCCTCTCCTCCTGCTCTTTTACCCTGCGCCTCAGCCCCTCTCCTCCTGCTCTTTTACCCTACGTCTCAGCCCCTCACCTCCTGCTCTTTTACCCTGCGCCTCAGCCCCTCTCCTCCTGCTCTTTTACCCTGTGCCTCAGCCCCTCTCCTCCTGTTCTTTTACCCTGCGCCTCAGCCCCTCTCCTCCTGCTCTTTTACCCTGCGCCTCAGCCCCTCTCCTCCTGCTCTTTTACCCTGCGCCTCAGCCCCTCTCCTCCTGCTCTTTTACCCTGCGCCTCAGCCCCTCTCCTCCTGCTCTTTTACCCTGCGCCTCCGCCCCTTCCTTACGCTGCGCCTCAGCCCCTTCCTTACGCTGCGCCTCAGCCCCTCTCCTCGTGCTCTTTTACCCTGCATCTCAGCCCCTCTCCTCCTGCTCTTTTACCCTGCATCTCAGCCCCTCTCCTCCTGCTCTTTTACCCTGCGCCTCAGCCCCTCTCCTCCTGCTCTTTTACCCTGCATCTCAGCCCCTCTCCTCCTGCTCTTTTACCCTGCATCTCAGCCCCTCTCCTCCTGCTCTTTTACCCTGCACCTCAGCCCCTCTCCTCCTGCTCTTTTACCCTGCGCCTCAGCCCCTCTCCTCCTGCTCTTTTTCCCTGCGCCTCAGCCCCTCTCCTCCTGCTCTTTTACCCTGCGCCTCAGCCCCTCTCCTCCTGCTCTTTTACCCTGCGCCTCAGCCCCTCTCCTCCTGCTCTTTTACCCTGCGCCTCAGCCCCTCTCCTCCTGCTCTTTTACCCTGCGCCTCAGCCCCTCTCCTCCTGCTCTTTTACCCTGCGCCTCCGCCCCTTCCTTACGCTGCGCCTCAGCCCCTCTCCTCGTGCTCTTTAACCCTGCGCCTCAGCCCCTCTCCTCCTGCTCCTTTACCCTGCGCCTCAGCCCCTCTCCTCCTGCTCTTTTACCCTGCGCCTCAGCCCCTCTCCTCGTGCTCTTTTACCCTGCGCCTCAGCCCCTCTCCTCGTGCTCTTTAACCCTGCGCCTCGGCCCCTCTCCTCATGCTCTTTAACCCTGCGCCTCAGCCCCACTCCTCCTGCTCTTTTACCCTGCGTCTTAGCCCCTCTCCTCCTCTTTTACCCTGCGCCTCTGCCCCTCCCTTACCCTGCGCCTCGGCCCCTCTCTTCGTGCTCTTTTACCCTGCTCCTCAGCCCCTCTCCTCCTGCTCTTTGACCCTGCGTCTCTGCCCCTCTCCTCCTGCTCTTTTACCCTATTTCTAGAAGCTTCCCCATCATTGAGCTTAAACTGACTGGTTTGCCAATTTGGGGCTTATCTTTATTTATTTTTTGAACAAGGGTGTAACATGCACCATTCTCTGGCACTATCCCTGAGCCCAAGGTAAACTAGAAAATTATGACCAATGCCTCAGCAACTTCCACTCACTTCCTTCAGCATCCTGGGATGCATCTCATCTGGTCTATGCTTTATCAACTTTTAAGTGCAGACAGCCCATCCAATAACTCCTCTGTTACAATCAAGGTTTAAAAGATTGTTATGTTTAGGGACTGTATTTAAATTTGAAGTAAAATTGAAGGGTCCTGTGACCTGTTCTGAAGTCTGCCTGACAGTAAGCCTGGTGGTTTAATTGTTAGAGATCAAAATAAGCTTAGGTTGTTTTAATGGGAAGCAGGTATAATGTATTTATGCTCTGAGACAATGACCGAACCCCTGTGTGCTAACACAGGACAATATCCTGGACAATATCCAGGCTTGAGCCTTCAAGTGGCAAGTAACATTCGTGCCACACAAGTGCCAGGCCATGACCATCTCCAACAAGAGAGAATCTAACCATTGCCCCTTGACATTCAATGGCGTTTCTATCACTGAATTCCCCACTATCAACAACCAGAAACTGAACTGGACTAGCCATTACTGTGGCCACAAGAACAGATCAGGGGCTAGGAATTTAGCATTGAGTAACTCACCTGCTGACTCCCCAAAGCCTGTCCACCACCTACAAGGTACAAGTCAGAAGTGTGACGGAATACTCCTCACTTGCCTGGATGAATACAGCTCCAACAACACTCAAGAAGCTCAACATCATCCAGGACAAAGCAGCCTGCTAGATTGGCACCCGATCCACAAACATTCACTCCCTCTACAACTGACATACAGTGGCAGCTGTATGTACTATCTACAAGATGCATTGCAGGAACTCACCAACGCTCCTTAGATAGCACCTTCCAAATCCATGACCGCTATCATCTAGCAGGACAGGGGCAGCAGATGCATGGGAACAACACCACCTGGAAGCTCCCCTCCAATCCACACACCATTCTGACTTGGAAATATATTGCCGTTCCTTCACTGTTGCTGGGTCAAAATCCTGGAAGTCCATCCCTAAGAGTATTGAGGACACCACATGGACTGCAGCGGTTCAAGAAGGCAGCTCACCATCACCTTCTCAAGGGCAATTAGGGATGGACATTAAATGCTGCCCTCAGCAGCAATGCCCCCATCCCATTAATGATTTTTTTTAAAAAAAACAAGTGGAGACAGAGTCTCAAGTCCAAGAACAATGTTGAGAATGTTGGGTGATAAATGGTTGTGCTTTAAACTGCCCATGTCATTCCAAGATTAGAATTGGGCTCTTGAATGTTAATGCACATTTTTACCTAGATACAAGGCTCATGTGGTTCACATTGCCAAGAAGATATTCCATTCTTTGGTTTAATGTATAAGTTGCCACAAGGATGGTGTTTAGTTAAGTGTTTTAGTAATTTGTTACAGTGTCTTAAAAGGTGAAATCTTGACGTCATTCTTTCAACTATTAACTAATTGGAAGTTCAAAATTCTCTTTAAAGTTGTGTCTCCATGGGGATTGTTACAACACTTTACTAATTTTAAAACCTTCAAGTGTCTGAACTATCTCCTCTTAACTGCAAAATATTCTTTTAGTACCTTAACCATGCACCGTCTCCAGGCGTAAATCCCCTTTTGGATTCCTAATTGGCCCCACTTCTCATTTTACTACTTTTTAACTACTTATATACCTATAGGAGGCTTCTGGATTCCCTTTTATGTTAGCTGCCAGTCTTTTCTCATACTCTCTCACTGCTTCTCTTATTTGCTTTTTCAATTCCCCTCTGTACCTTTCTATATTCAGCCTAGCTCTCTGTTGTATTATCCACCTGACATCTGTGTCACACTTTTTCTTCATCTATATGTCTATCTCTTTCATCATCCAGGGACCTAGATTTGCTTGCCCTGCCTTTCCCTTCATGGGAAATATACCTCGATTGTGCCATAAAACCCAGGAGCCCAATGGCTTTTATGATCATCTCCAGTCAATGCACCTTCTAATGTCTTGTAAACCTAAACCTCCAAGTTCCTCTTCCACATCACTCAATGTCTCCCAAAGTACAATTAAACTAAAGTTTATCAATTCATACTTACTAATATTAAAGTTCATCTGCCGCTTCTTTGCCCATTCCATTATCTTATCTATAATGGCTTAAAGCTCCCTTTAGTCCTCCATTTTTTACTATGCCTTGTGTCTTAGCATTGTCTCCAAATGTGGAGATGTCCTCCTACCTTTTATTCAAATCATTGATTTGACATAATGTACAGAAGCAGTCTCTGATCTGAACCACATAGGACCTTGCAATCCACTGAAAAACTGTCAAGTCTCACGTTTCCTCTCTTCTAACTAGTTTGATACAATTTGTCACTCTTCCTCTAATTTCATGCAAACCTCCTTATGGTCTCCTCTGTGGTGCCTTGTCAAAGACATTTGGAATATCCATGTACATCTGATCTACTGCACTTTTCCTCATCCACCATAGTACTTGATAAATACAAAAGTTATCTTTTACTTTTTCCATCTAATATTTAATAATTTAACAAGCTAACTGGCCTACCATTACTCAGTTTACCTCTGTCTCTCTCTTCCTATCCTTTTATTATGAAGCTGCCAATGCACGTAGATTAAGAATCTCTCATTTGTAACAGGATGTATTTCTGTTGCACCTAATGTCTAGTAAACTCTTGAGCTTAACATCCTGTATCCTTTAGTCATGTACTATGTGAATTTCCAAAAATATTGCAACGTTTGTTTTTGGATTTCTCTTCTAAATTAGAAATATCACTTTCTGTACAGAAGGACTTTTCCTAATAAATACACATACTCACTTGCCCTGCATTTCATTTGTATGTAGAGCTTACTTTTGATTCGGCCATTTTTTTTTTGTTCAATTCAAATTACTGGATAATTCCATTTTTGAAGTAAAACTGCGCAGGAGCAATCTCCAATTAGGGGAAGAAAATTAACTTGACTTAAAAAGGGAATAGACTATACAATACCAGATCCCTTTCAATTCAAAGTCAGTATCTATTGTACTGCAGTTCCTGTGCATATCTAATTGGTCATTAAGATTTAAATTGCTATCAGAGTAGGTCTGCTGTGAATCATTGATTTAATTCCAAACCATTTAGTTTGTTCCTAATATAACCAAGACCTAGCGGATTTTAAACCATTTGTGTTAATAAATCAAGAATATTTTTGTTCGTGCAACCTAGATATATTTCGGAGACAAAGGGGGAGGAACATTGAATGCAAAAGGATAGATGGATAGAACCACAGATAGACAAAGGGAGAAAACGGCAGTTGCATAAGGAGACAAGCAAATATGTACACAGGGATAACCAGAGCTATAGGTATATATAAGGAAAGAATTCGTACAGAATCACTGATAGAGACACGGGGAAGCATTATTGTTTTACTCCAGAGCTTCAGGATATTGCTGTGACAAAATTAGGTGTGCCCGTCCCTTTATCTAATACATTTACCTTGATGCTCCATGTTTAAAATTAATAAAACTTAAACTGTAATCAAGCATGCATGGCAGTTCCAAATATCAATTATCTAAGCTTGAGCTTCTCCTAAAACGAAGTTACTAACAGATAATTACAATTGTAAACAGTTTCCATATTGAGCATGAGCAGATATTAAGTACGACAATAATAAACAGCAAGCAGCTCGCTAACAATTTGTAAAATGTACTATTTACTGAAATCTTTTGTGCTACTAACTTAATTGAGGCATAGGCAGCTTTGTGCAAATTTGTAACAATGCCAATTAGGACTACATGTTTAAATATTCCACAAATCACTACCTAGCCTGAATAGACTGTAGAACATTTCTTTTGGTATTTCAGATCTCACCTCTGTTTCCGACCCCTATGCTGTCGCGGTGGTTGTTCTTCTTGAGGATCCTTAAAAAGGTCACGAAAGATAGGCTCGCACTTCTTGAATATGACAGCAGAGACTGTGAAGTTCCTCTCCAGCTTTTCGGTACGTTCCCTGAATTCTTGGGACAAATCTGCCATGTCTGCCCATTTTTGCATCTTATTGAAGAACTCGATCAAACTGTTCCACACACAAAAGTCCATCTAGTAAATACTTTCCTGAATATAATGCATTAACATTCAAGTATGTTTATGGTAAAACTCTTTTATAGTGAGAAGATTCCAGACCAAGATTTTATGCTCTCTAAAGGGACTGCAGTTGGAAGTGACGTAGGTTTGGCTTCTACCCATGTGACTGACCTAGTGTTGACCTTCATTAATTCATTTAAATAGTGTAGACAGGCCCCCAAAGGTACATTCTGACAACTTTTCATGATAAAAGAAAACCTGTTGCAGAAAGTTAAGTTGTGTATGGGGGCTTCACTCCTGAGATCGCAAGCCAGTTTCCACAACCAATTGATGGATCAAAATATGGCTGCTGTAGCTTCCTACCCCTCTGCAGTACTTTTCCTTGAGTGGCTTTGGTTATTGCACACCTTGGTGTCAGATCCTGACCAAAATGTGGCTGGCCTTGACATAGCATGTATTATCTTTGGCCATTTCTGTGCCAATCTGTAACTTCATTGTTCAGTACTGGACAGTTCAGAATTATGCTTTTGATATTCAACATTACAATGGAAATTAAGTATCCAAAAGAGGTCTATAGAGTAATATTCCTCTACTACTTATTGGTAGTGGTATAGGAAATAATACAGCTCTACCACTATAATTTCTCTATTTTTCCTAAATTTGCTCTTTACAGAATTCAGCTGTGTAGTCTGACCTACCTACTTCCTGATGCCATTTCTCTTCAGTACAGACATAACAGTGATACCACATTGTCTGTCACTCCAGGTAACTTAAAGAGACTCAGGCTAAGCTGTTCAGGGAATCCACTTTGAAGTATCAGCCTACCCTTGGTCATGTTAACCTAACATTGTTTTATATTCCTACCTGAGTTCAGAAGAGCGTAGGATCTTTGTCAAGGAGACACAATTTCCTTCTACAGTTCCTCTTCCCACTGATGGAATGGCTTTTCTACATGCTACATACAGAGCACAGGCCAGCCAGTGAAGATCTTCTCCCTGAAATAAAATAATCTTCTCTAAAGTATACAACTTTTCAGTTAAGCGGCTTTATTATGTCATTTACCAACGGGGATTTACAAGTGATTGTTTTTGGTTTATTCACTTAGCTCACTTATTGTTGAGTTTGGGTTTTTAAGCAATACTTATTATTGTTACAACTTGCCATTTTGCAAAAGGGAAAAAACAAATGAAATTGGGAACCACAAAAAAATTCATTTAGAAACTTTGATTCTGTTAGGCTGATATATGATCAAAGTGATCTGAATTATATGGAAACTCAGATTCTTTAGCCTTAGCCTCCTGGCAGAGATGTTGAGGAAAATTAAAACAAAAGAAAAACTCTATCATAGGGCAGTTAATTATTTTAATTTTGGCAAGGATTTTTTTTGTTGGCCTAACAAGAGATTTATTTCCGGTCATAGACTTAATTTTATCTACATTGCAAAGGATAAGCTTTTCCAAGTGTACATTTAAAAAAAAACAATGAAGTAACACACCTAATTTATGATTTGAATATATATATATTTTAAATACAAGTATATGTTTTCTATTAGGTGGGTCTGTATCTCCGATTTGTCTTCTGAGAGTTATAGCCTAAATGAATGTTTGCTGTTATGTGTAAAGTGATCCTTAGTACAACAGAAAACCCAAGAACCTGAAGAAAAAATGTGGTAAGCCAGTGAAGAATGAGACAGAGGAATGGGACAGAAATAGTATTGTGATTGGCAAAGAGCAGAGACGCAAGAGAAATCAAATGAAGGGCAAAAAAGTTCTTGCTGTTATGTTGACATGATGTGGCATTAGTTGCTTGCTGCTAAAACATCTTTATCTCTATTAAAGGATGGCTCCAGGTAAAATCTAGGAGATTCTTAGCGGACCAAATAAAAGATTTTCTTTTCCCTTTTAATCCAATCTTTGTGTGAACTGATCCAAGCATGGACAGAAATGTCTTGGTGCTTTGCAATACAACTATATAAAATCAGATAGCACAGAAGCGGGCATTTGCCCCATTGTGTCTGTGCATTGTATCTCTTTGAAAGAACTATCCAATTAGTCCCACTTCCGTGCTCTTTGTCCATAGCCCTGCCGATTGCTCCTTTTCAAAGTATTCATATTACATCACTTGAATGGTCCTTCCTTGTAGCTATTTTGGGCAGAATTACTGATGACTAGTTTAGCAATTAAACTGACAGGATGATGTGGTTGTCATCATCCATACCTGTATTTTTGTTTTTGGGAAGTGGGTGTAGGAAATTCTCTCTCTTTCCTTGTCTTATTCAAGATATTCTGGATCTAGTTACCCTACAAATCTGCCCCTATTTCAATGCTAGATGCTAAATGGACAATAAACATTTTTAAAATGTGCCACAATGGAGGTTTGCATTCAATAAGTTCTACTCTTCTGTCAGGAATGTGAAACCAGATAGTTGTGTTTATGATGTGTACTTGGACTGGTTCCATGATATTTCAAATTTCACTAATGTTCAGGCAGAGCCAGAAACTTAATACTAGTGTGATGGTTGAAGTATGATGGGCATTGCTGGATCAATGAAAATAATCACTCACGATGCCTGCTTTCTGCACACCAGAAGTTCCTTACATAAGTTTTTCATAATGCAAATGCCACTAAGTATGATGAATTCCCATTGTACTGGCAGAGAAGTGGTGTCATCTGAATGTAGAATCATGCAAAACTATAGCTAATACATTGGAAATGACACCTTGCAAAACAATGGACTTCAATTTTAAATTATTATTCCAGGCATTGAACCTATCCACAAAATTCCATAAAGTGACTATATCCATTTTGTATTAAAGTTCTGATAACAGTCAAACCAGAGCTCCATTCATCATGTATTTGGTGGGAGACTGTGGCATTACAGCATAAATGTCGCAGCATCAAAATCTTATTTTGTAAAATTGTTAATTTAATGAAGCCATGAAAGTTAATGTTAAGTTGGAGGGACGAAGAAATAATAATTAGGACAGGGTTATACCTGGCCCTCCCTCCAAATCATTTGATGAATGACTCCCCTGAAATATGTTAAGGTGTTGTATTTACTGTGGTTAAAAGTAGGTAAATCTTCAATCAAAAATGTGTTTTTTTTTTAAATATGCAAATTCTAGCTAAAGCTAAATGAATGACACTGGCATAACTAGGTATGGGTATTTACTGAGGTACTGTACCAAGCACTGTAGCAATGTATCCATTCTCTCATTCATTTATTCAGTATTGCATGTTCTGATTCCAAATCTGTTCTTGCGTACTGGAGAATTCAGTAGCTTTCCGTAACAAAGTTAATAAAGCAAAAATATGTTGAGGGCTAAATTGCCCATTAAAGCATAAGTTTGGTTATTCTACTTTATCTCAAAATTATAGAATGGAAACTGTAGATGCAAATTGCTAACATAACTGATGTACTGTACTCATAAACAACTCTCTTGACACACTCAAACCCTAGATGAAGGGCCAAAAGGTTCTCCCACTCACCCACCTATACATAATCTTCTTGTATCTCTACAATGGTATTTGCTCTTTTAAGCACAAACATCCTTCTAATAATGAATCCTTCACACTTCAAAACCTTTTGTGCACTCTCCCATCTCTTGTCCTTTTCTGGCATATGCTCAAAAGTCCTTCTGCAAATTCATAATGTGTTCTCATTCTTATATGCTGACAAATTTTCTCTCTCTCTAGCTATCCCTCATATTCTTACAAAGATCATTTCTTATTCTCTCTCTCCCTTGCATACAATGCTTCTCATGTACTTTGCAGTTATATCTTTTGGTTTTGCTTAATTGCTAAATGTGCACTAATCAGCTGTTCAAGGACTATAGAGCAATTTTGAGCACAAAGGTCAGCTCTTTACAGGCCTACAAAATGGATGATCCTCCATTAGTACAGTGATCTAATCAGTTACTCGGGGAGAGGTTAGGAACTCTAAATGCAGCAGCAAATTGTGTATCATACTGCCCAGTTTGCCAGGGGATTGTGGAGTAATAGACCTTGCAGATCTACCACAGAATGTGTACTGATCAGGAACTATGCTGGGGAAGAGAAAATGCCAAAGCTGGAGGTCAGTAGAGGAAAGAGGACATGGCTAGGAGATATTGGAAATCATTGGACTAACAAGTGAAGCAAGAATGAAGGAAGTAACAAAAGAGAAGAATAATGTAACTGAAAAACAGAAAGGCAGTGGGTGAGAGGGACTTGGGAACAAGGCTTAAAATTTATTGGGGGTGAAACTAGAAATAAAAACAAAATGCTGGAAATACTCAGGTCAAACAGCATCTGTGGAGTTAACATTTCAGGTCACTGATGACTTTTCATCAGAACTGAGGAAAGGTATAAATGTAATAAGAACTTGAGCAAGTGAAAGTGGGGAGGAAGACGAGAGGGAAGGTCTGTGATAGGGTGGAGGGCAGGAAAGGTTAAATGACAAAAGGTTTTGTGGTAATAGGTAAAATAAAGGCACAAAAGACATGCTTAAATGGAGGCCAGCAGTGCAAGATGAGCTTGCTGCAAATCAGCTGCAGATTTTTCACTGGACCACTTTTAATTTCTATTGATTGGAAAATCTTGCTAGGATTTTCCAATTTCAAACTAAGTAAAAGCAACAGTAAGATGAGGAAATAGATTTCAAAGAGTTTGAACCACCACTCTGTGAAGTTCAGTGGAAAGCAGATTGGGTGTGATTGTGGGGTTTGGGGGGAGGGTGGGGGTGGAAATCAGCTGCTGATTTCCTACCATCTTCCACCCTACATAAAGTGGAGTTCATCCAGAATTCTGCACCTCAAATCTTAACTTGCCCCAAGGCCAGTTCACATCGCATTACTGTGCCTACTGACTTAGATTGGTGTCCTGGTCCAGCAATGCCTCTATTTTAAAATAATCATCCTTGTTTTCAAGTCTCTCTGTGTCCTTGCCTTCCCTATCTCCTCTAGCCCTACAATCCCCTAAACTACCTGCACTCTTCCAATTCTCGCCTCATTAATATTCCTAATTTTTAATTGCTCCACCACTGGTAGCTGTACTTTCAGCTGCATAGGCCCTAATTCTAGAATTCCCCCCTTAGTCTGTCTACCTCTCTCTCCTTTTTAAACGCTTCTTAAAACCTACTTCTTTGACCAAGCTTTTGCATATGTCCTGCAATCTCCTTATGTGGTTTGGTGTCAAATTTTATTAACACTCCATGAATCACCTTGGGATGATTTACAGAGCCTTTAATATAGTATAACTGAAAGCTATTGAGTGTAATAAGAGTCAAGAATGGGACCATGTTTATGACCTTGGTAAGATCATGGAGACAACCAGACGTGTTCGATTACAATGGGAAACTCCTACCTTGCATGTTATGGTGCAGGAATAAATTTCAAAAACAAGATAGAAAAATTTGCTCCATTTTGCATATAAATTTCTAAGTAACAACCCAATACTTCCAGCGTTTAATTATGACAGTCCACAGCAGCTCTTGTAGGGGTCTTACCTTTCCTTACCTGGAAAATATGGAGAAATCCACGATTAGACCACTTAACTGCTTCAAAGTGAATGGTGAAGAGGTATGAACATAGTGAATGGAGGTGAGGAAGAAGTTTTAAGGAAAAATATTAACATTGTTGCAACAGGGACATTTTTAAATCATTGGAGAAAAAAACATAGTTTTATCTGCAAAAACAAATGTCATCAAGTTTTTTCCAGTCTGTCCCTGTTTCTTACAGCTGACGCATAATATAATAAATATACATTTCCATTTTGATAATCAGTCATGTCACTAATTCCAATGCTTTCTCAACTGTTGTTTGATTGTGTCTTTTCCTAAAGCATATATTCTGAAATATGCCATCACATTATGTGAAACTATGCACTGGCTTCATAGCACTAAAGCCCTAGACAAGAAATAGAAACACAGCTCTAAGCTACATGCAGCTCAAAAGCCAGACTCAGCAATGTGAAGTGCCCAAGATCTGAATACGTTTGTTCCTTTAACATTCTATCCTACCTTACAACTTGCAATTATATTGCAGCTTTACAAAGTTCCACTCCCTTATAAAAAAGAGAAAACAGACACCAAGCAGCAAAAGAAGGGCAAGGAAAAATAATCAAAAACACAGTTGAAAAGATAGGGAGCAGTGAAAACTTTTTAAACACAGCAGTAGTAAAGGGGATTTTCCAGAGAAATGACTATCGACTCTACTACTTGCAAAGAACTTGCAATAGAGGTCAAAGTTGGAGGGCTGCAGCTGGGAAGCAAGTAAGCAGGTGTTTGCAAGATAAGAACGTGCAATACTATTGGGGGAATTTGTAAATGTAGCAAGGGTTTGCATTTCAAGGCAGTTTTAGGGAGCCAAATAAATGAATCCAAGGAAGACTGAAACTACTTTTTAGAAGAAATTATAGCTCATCCATGTCTTGACAGCAGACTAGGCAACTAACAAAAACAGAAATAACTGTCAGGTGAATTCATGAATAATGTCAATGTGGGGCAACAAGTAAATGAAAACAAGGAGGCAACCAAGGATATAACCCAAGGGCACTGCAGACATAACTGTGCTGAGGCAGGTAGGAAAACCAACACTTGAGATGCTCTGGGTGCAATGAAATAGGTAGACTTGTGAACATGGCTACGAAGAAGAGATTGTGTGAGGTGATGAAATGGACTGACTGTCAAATACTATGTGGAGGCCAGGTTTGGTTATAAAGGATGTATTTGATGACTTTAACCAGGATGGCCACCATTATTGGCAGGGCTGAACAAGATTGAAGGGACTAAAATAGAATTGTGGGAGAGGTAAGCACAATGCTGGGAAGTAACAATCAAGAACGTTAAACAGGGTGTTGTTGTGGGATGTCCCTCGATTCAAGGATGACGTCTACTCTGTCACGAGTTTCTGCCATTGGAGTTCTTGTGACAGAACAAGCCAATTCTCAAACCACAGACCATTGGGCGCAAGGGACAGGACATTCCAAAAGGTAAAGGGATCCAGAATGCAGGATTTGCTTCCTATTCTTCTCTGCTATTGCTCTGCATCATCAATAGGGCCTTTGGATTTGAAGTATGAAGCAGCTTGATGGACAAGTTGTTGCCATTTTGAATGATTGGTAGCAAGCTCCTCCCAATCATTATGTCAATGCTGCCACACTTCAAGAAGAGCATCAGAGTGATTTTTGAAGCATTTTCTTTGCTCTCCCCTGCAACACTGGTCATTTTAGAATTGACAAAAAAACAGGACCTGATAGGGGAGATGTTTTTCACCCATCTGGACAGGTGATTTTTCAGGAGTTTTGCCTGAATGCTTGTGGAGCTGGCTTTAAGAAGGACACTAGCATTTGTTCAATGGTTCTCTCACTGAATCCAGAGGATGTGACAGAGGCATTGCCAGTGGAGCTTCTCTAGTGCTCGTGTCACAGATACACAGTCCACGTCTCACTGCAGTACAGGAGTGTGGCGACGACAACTGCTCTGTTCACTAGGACTTTTGTTGATTTGTGGAGGTCTTTGTTGTCAAATACTTGCTGCCGTGACTGAATTTACACAGCCGATCCAGCATTGGATCTCCTCGTTAATGGTGACCTTTTGAGAGAGGTGGTTGCCAAGGTATGGGAAGTGCTCAACATATTCCAGAGTCTTGATGTGAGCAAAAGCCCACCAGCTTTGAAGACATCAACAGGAATACCATTGGAGCCACAGGTTTTGATGTTTTTCATCTGTTTGATTGCTTGTTGCAGCTCTCCCATTGACGGTAGTTTACTCATGGATTCTACCACAGAGTACTGGGGGATAGCTGGGAGAGTATCAGCTGCCACTGTGGATTCACAGTTGAGGAGTTGTTGGAAATGTTCTTTCCAGCATTAACAAATGTCACTGTAATTCTTAAGAAGAGGAACACCCATTCTGTGAGTGAAGTGAATTTTGTCCATTTAACCTTAGTTTATAAATGGCCCTGGTAGCTTCAAAAAGCTTTGCATGTCATGACAGCCAACATACTGTTGGATCTCTCAGACTTTCTCTTCCCACCACTTGCCCTTTATCTTCCACTTGGACAGGAGACGAGGACTGGTGGGAATCATAATTTTTTTAAAAATCTGTGCTGAAATCTATGTCCTTAAGTAGCTGTATTTATCATCTATTTTAATAATGGTCCCATAAATCAGTAAGTCCAGTTTTAGTTAGCAAAAATTCACCTGATTCAAGTTCTGCTGATGTTGCAGAGAAAAGCCACAAGGTTGATCCCAAGTCAGTGCCTGATTAATTTAATGCATAAACTAAGTAAGCTACAGCTTAAGGCTTCACATTATGAGGGGCCTTTAAATATGGGGGGAAAATGACTCAATTTCAAGTTTTACATAATTGGTTGAAAAATAAAGGAGATGGGGGGGTGGGGTGGGGTGGGGGGAAAGACTCTCTAAAACTTATATTTTGGCTCTGATATGACAAAAATATTTATATGGCTACACAACTATTGAGTTTATAAATCTGTGTAGAAATAACTAATTCATATCCATGGTGCCGCATTTCCCCTGACCTCCAACATTCTCATTGATCCATCTGGACGCTTCAATCACTAAACAAAAGTGCCTTGTATGGCTTTTCCAAGATGATAGTAAAGTTCTTTTATTTTAAAACATCTTCCTTTATTAAAAAATTCTAAAGAATAATAAAGTGTGAAAAACACAAGTGATACAGTTATCTTCAGAAAGTTTAACCCAGCAGCATCAGTTGTGCCTTGTTCAAGTCACACAAGGATCTCCCTTCTCTCCTTGACACCAGGTAAATATATTTTTAAAAAATATATATATGTATTGTATTTTTTACTTGTAGACAAACATAAAGGATTGAGTTCAAAGAATTTAAGTTTTAACTGTCTCACTATTATGGAGAAGCCTGTTAAAAATGAAAATAACTTTTGAAAGTGAATGTCAGAAGAGAAAAGAGCAGCAGCATGAAGGGCAGATAAAACAATTACCAAAAGTTGACGGTTCTTCACTGCAAAAAAAAGGGGGACTTCATACTCAAGAGCCAGCTGAGCCCACAGCAATCACAAACATTCACCTCTGCAGATACACCCAAGAATGTTACAGAGCCTGAAATCCTGGCTGAAGGAAATAGATACACAAAGTCCAATGATCTTGGTCTCTGGGGTGTCTTGACTGAGTTGATATTTCATTCTGAACACAGAAAGGTCCCTCAGAATGTCAACATTGGAACGGCCCATTTGAAAAATCGAGGTGGTCATTCAAAATCCGAATTAGGTTTTGTTCAAAGGGTCTAGTTCATTCAACAAAAGTTAATAACGAAAAATACAATCAAGAGTGGCTAGTATATTCTTCAACAACCAGTTGTTTACTGTTTTATCTGCAAACTCTTCCTAACATCAACAAAACTGGCTTGTGATGGGTTTAATGAATGGTGATGCTGTTGGAATTCAAATTCATGAGATCTCTGAGGATCATAGAAAAGCTTTGCTAATATATCTGATTCAACATAGGTTAACCTTGGGTTCTCACACCTGAAGGAACAGATAAAAAAAGAGCAAGAGTACTTGGAGGCATGTATTTGAATGTGTTATTGCATTTGCGTGCACATTAGCGGAACATATACTAGTTTTTAGGGGAGGGAAATAAAAGTTTGGCTCGCCACAGAATGGGAACTTCCTTGGCTTGACAGAACTCATCGCTAAGTTTGATCCATTTCGTGCCAGACATATAAAAAGGTCAGAAGTGGGGATGTTCACTGATGATTGCACAATGTTCAGCACCATTCGTGACTCCTCAGATACTGAAGCAGTCCATGTCCGAATGCAGCAAGAGCTGGACAATATCCAGGCTTGGGCTGACAAGTGGCAAGTAACATTTGTGCCACACAAGTGTCAGGCAATGACCATCTCTGACAAGAGAGAATCAGCCATCACCCCTTGATGTTCAATGGCATTGCCATCACTGAATGTCCCACTATAAAAATCCGGTGGGGGGGTGGGGTTACCATTGACCAGAAACTGAACTGGACTCGCCAAATAAATACTGTGGCTACAAGAGGTCAGAGTCTAGGAATTGTGCAACGAGTAACTCACCTCCCGACCGCACCCCCCCCTACACCCCACCTCCCCCCCCCCTACACCCCCCCTCCCCCCCTTACAACCCCCTACACCCCCCCTCCCCCTCCCCCCCACACCCCCCCTCCCTGCCCCCTCCCCCCCCACCCCCCCCCCACACCTCCCCTCCCCCCCTCCCCCCGCCCCCCCCACACACCTCCCCTCCCCCCTCCCCCCACCCCCCCCACACACCTCCCCTCCTCCCCCTCCCCCCCTCCTCCCCCTCTCTCCCTCCCCCCTCCCTCCCCCCCCTCCTCCCCCTCTCTCCCTCCCCCCTCCCTCCCCCCCCTCCTCCCCCTCTCTCCCTCCCCCCTCCCCTCTCCCTCCTCCCCCCCCTCCCTCCCCCCCTCCCTCCTCCCCCCCCTCCCTCCTCCCTCCCTCCCCCACTCCTTCCTCCCCCCCCACTCCTCCCTCCCTCCCCCACTCCTACCTCCCTCCCCCACTCAGTCCTCCCTCCCTCCCCCCTCCCTCCTCCCTCCCTCCCCCCTCCCTCCCCCCTCCCTCCTCCCCTCTCCCTCCCTCCCCCCTCCTCCCCTCTCCCTCCCTCCCCCCCCTCCCTCCTCCCCTCTCCCTCCCTCCCCCCCTCCCTCCTCCCCTCTCCCTCCCTCCCCCCCCTCCCTCCTCCCCTCTCCCTCCCTCCCCCCCTCCCTCCTCCCCTCTCCCTCCCTCCCCCCCCTCCCTCCTCCCCTCTCCCTCCCTCCCCCCCCCTCCCTCCTCCCCTCTCCCTCCCTCCCCCCCCTCCCTCCTCCCCTCTCCCTCCCTCCCCCCCTCCCTCCTCCCCTCTCCCTCCCTCCCCCCCTCCCTCCTCCCCTCTCCCTCCCTCCCCCCCCTCCCTCCTCCCCTCTCCCTCCCTCCCCCCCCTCCCTCCTCCCCTCTCCCTCCCTCCCCTCTCCCTCCCCCCCTCTCCCTCCCACCTCCCTCCCCCCCTCCCTCCTCCCCTCTCCCTCCCCCCCCTCCCTCCCACCTCCCTCCCCCCTCCCTCCTCCCCTCTCCCTCCCCCCCTCTCCCTCCCACCTCCCTCCCCCCCTCCCCCTCCCCCCCTCTCCCTCCCACCTCCCTCCCCCCCTCCCTCCTCCCCTCTCCCTCCCCCCCCTCTCCCTCCCACCTCCCTCCCCCCCTCTCCTCCCCCCTCCCTCACCCCCCCCTCTCCTCCCCCCCTCCCTCACCCCCCCCCTCTCCCTCTCCCTCCCCCCCGCCCCCCAAGCCTGTCCATCATCTACAAGGCACAAATCAGGAGTGTGATGGAATGCCCCCCACTTGCCTGGATGAGTGCAGCTCCCACACCACTCAAGAAGCTGGATACCATCCAGGACAAAGCAGCCCGCTTGATTGGCACCACACCCACAAACATTCACTTTCTCCACCACCGACGCACAGTAGCAGCAGTGTGTATCATTTACAAGATGCGCTGCAGGAATTCACCAAGCCTCCTTCAACAGCATCTTCCAAACTCACTACTACTACCATCTAGAAGGACAAGGGCAGCAGATAAGGGGGGAACACCACCACCTGGAAGTTCCCCTCCAAGTCAATCACCATCCTGACTTGGAAATATATTGCCATTTCTTCACTGTCACTGCGTCAAAATCCTGGAACTCCCTTCCTAACAGCACTGTGGGTGTACCTACACCACATGGACTGCAGCGGTTCAAGAAGGCAGGTCACCACCACCTTCTCAAGGACAGCTAGGGACGGGCAATAAATGCCAGCCCAGCCAGCGAAGCCCATGTCCCGTGAATGAATTAAAAAAAAATTAAGGAAGCACTGGATCTTAGAAGCTTTCATACTTGTCTAAAACGATGTGATGAACTCATCTAGCTTATGGCTGAAAAAGTAAAAGGATCTATTTTGGATGACTCGAGAAAAGCAGGATACTTCAGTTTGACTCTACACCAGGTCTTTCACGTGTTGATCAACTAACTGTTATTGTAAGATATGTCACTCAATGATAGTTTTCCCATTGAACGCTTTCTAACTTTCCTTGAATTAAAAAACCATAGTGTTGAAAGTACAGCCAATATGGTGCTGGATTATCTAGACAATGACTGCAAAGTTGACTTCAGTAAGTGCAGAGGACAGTCATATGACAATGCAGCTAACATGTAAGGAATTTATATAATGACTTGCAGCAAACACTTATAGTGAAAAATAAGTATGCTATATATATTCCATGTGCTGGACATTCACTGAATCTTGTTGGCTGTGCTGCAGTTGATTGCTGCCTAAATACAATAGTTTTTTCTTGCTCTTGTGCAGCAAATATTCTTCTCTGCCTCCACAAAACACTGGACAGTACTCAAATCATTTTTCGATCCTGATTCCACCGTAACAAAACATCATTCTGACGCTAGATGGGAAGCACATGCAAAGGCTATTTCAGACATAGCCGAGGGTTATGGTTCAATTATTGAGGCTCTTACTCATCTTCATACTGATGACAATGCAAAAAGTGATATAAGGAAAGAAGCTAGCAAATCTGCAGGAGAAAATGAAGTAATTAGTTTGTGTTCATGTTAGAACTTTGGAATTGTTTGTTTGATCAGTTTCACAAAACCAGCCAGGCCCTACAGATAGCCCTTAGTACATGTGCAAAGCTTTCACTTCATTCTCACCTCTTGAAAGAAACCTGAAAAAGTTCTGATGAAATTGAACTCAAAGGAAAAGAAAACCTGCCTGATGTAGACTACAAGTGTGTGAATAAAAGGAAAGAATGAGGAAGAAAGTCAACATAGATGATGCACCAAATGCTGATGAGATGCTTTCTCCAAGAGACAAGTTTTGAGTGAAATCCTTTATTCCAACTTGAAGGAAAGAACAATCAGATATGAAAATGTTACAACAATTTTTTGTTTTTGGTTGATTTTGCCTTGGAAAAAACAGCTGTGTGAAGGTGTAAAGTTTCTGACGAAAAATTATCCTGATGATGTTGATGTTAACCTCATTGGAGAAATAAAGCACTTCCAAGCTTATCGCAAGGAAAATTATTCGAGATATAGGAGCTTTATGCCACCAAGGCCTGTATCAAGTCATCACCCAAGGTAAAATTCAGTTGGCTTTCCCTAATGTAGAATTAATATTGCGACTATTTTTGAGTTTAATGGTAATGCTAATGCTCAGGAGAAAGGCGATTTCCACGGCTGAAAAGCATCAAGAATGAACTGCGGACAATGCTGCAAGAAAAGCTATGAGCACTAAGCATTATGTACATAAGCTATGAAGTTTAACATTTTCTATCATTTGAGGACATCTTCAGTAACATTGCTGTCCAAAATTAATTTTTAAAAATGTTTTAAGTTTTGTGCCGGTTGTAGTGCTGCTTCCATTTAGTAAATGTAAATTACCCTTGTGTTGCTGTAAATTAAAAGTTTTCAACATGCTGATTAAGAAATCTAAGTATTTCATAATGCAAATAGGCTTTTTGCAGAGCTTACCTAGGTATATATGTAAATATAAAGCTTTAATATTTTTATTTTCATTGCCCTTTCTGTTAGCATTACCAAAGAAAGTGTATTATTTTATGGGACCTCTTAAGCTTTACATAACTTTAGGGCCTCAGCATGTCAAAATCCAGCACTGAAATATGAATATATTTAAACAGTAATAATTGGCTGTAAGGTGCTTTGGAGTGTCCTGAGGATGTGAAAGGTGCTATATATGAGCAACTTTTTATTTCAAACTAAACTGTGGCAATAGGGTAAACGCCACAATCAAACTGGCAGAATACAAATTTAAGACTGGTTTCACAGCAGTTTTGTCACTGAGTGGTTAGTACTCAGAAAACACTTCTAGGTAGGGGAATAGATGCAAAAACCCTGCAATTATGGGAGAAGCTGCTGGATGTTGTGCTGGGTATAAATCTACACCATAAACAAAGATGTTCTTCTGGTGCTTCCTCTTCCGCCGCAAGGCTATTTGTTTACGTGGACGATTTGAAACTTTGCTTCGGCAACGTGAGCCAGACAAGGCAATGTTGGACTTGAACTTGGAGACTTCCTGAATTGGGGGCCAGGTCTTTAAGTGACTTTAAACGGCAACGCCGACGAACAGGCCTGCTCCTATTCAATAATGTGTAGATGTTCAGCAGCAAACTCACTCAGCTCCTCCATGGGGAGGGGGATGGGACGAAGGAATAGGACAAACATTAACTTCCAAACGAATTGAGTGGAATGGTTTTATTTATGTATTTGTTGCATGCTGAATAGCAATCTAATTTACACGGGTTCAATTATCACTGCACCCCCCCCCCCCCAGCTGTCAGTGGGAGCTTATTTACTTGGCGTATGTCACCTCAGGTACCCGCCCCCGCTGCCACTTATTGCAGCCGGCCAGCTCTCACTCTCTCTCACACACTCACCTCCAGTGTGTACTTCCTGCTGATGCTCTCGTAACTTGCCCAAGCCTCGCATTTTGCACCCTCGTCCATGTTCAATTTCTGACAAAGTTCCTCGAACCTCTGCTTGGTCCGGCGGCCGCCCTGCTCCTCCTCGCTGGCCATGGTGGGTTGGGAGCAGCAGTTGAGAATCGAACTGTCATTGACCCTGCTGGGGCTGTCAGTGTCTGTGTGGATTGCGGAAGCGCCGCCGCTCTACCCGGGGCCTCAGGCAGCGCTCGCGGGCCGCACTGTAGCCATTTAAACCTGCTGATTGACAGCCGTTCCTCCTCCCCGCCCCCCTCCGCCTCCTCATTGGTCCCCCTGGAACGTTCCATTGTTGTCTTCTCGCTCGCGAGTGGCCGGGCCGCCACGTCAATTCACAGCGTTTCCACCGCGAGTGCCCCCGCCCCAGTGCGCAGCTTCGGCTTTGTCGGAACGAGGAAGGAGGCACCCTGGCTGCAAAGTCTGCAGGCACCTATGCCAACACTGTGCGCCCAAGTCCCTGTCAGTGTGGCAAACATCCCTCTAGTTTGCAATAAAAACAGAAAATGCTGGAAAGGCTCAGAAGGGCAGGCAACATCTGTGGAGACAGAAAAACAAATTTTAATATAAAAGCAAAATACTGCGGATGCTGGAAATCCGAAACAAAAACAAAAATACAAATTTTAATGTTTGCTCATCAGTGGAATTTCAGCAACCTGAAACGTTTAACTATTTTTCTCTCTCCTCCATAGATGCTGCTTGACAAGCTGAGTATTATCAGTATTTTCTAATTTAAGATTTCCAGCATCTTGCTTTTGTCCCTCTAATTTGAGGCATGCAACATACATTAAAAACTTTTGGAAATTCCAGCTAGGCACTGACATTCCCTAGCATTGAGACTGCAACCCTAATGGAACTATGCCATGCTGTACATGTATTAGATGTTTCTATAACTGGACAAGGACTCTTCCGCACTGAGATTGCAAGATAGCCTGACTGGCTGCCTTTGTTTCTGCTAATAGGCATATAACCACCCACCATCCATCCACGTGCCTACGAGTTTGCACGTTGAAAAAGTGTGCCTAGTTAGCACTGCATTATATGCTCTTGCAGCTGTAAGAAATATTGCTATAATGCACACTATCCTGTGAATACTTCCAGGAATTGTCACAGGCTGATGTGTCCATCAGCGATTGCTGTAATTATGCCTCAGTCCAACTCTCCCACATTCTACCCTCCTTAAACTTGAAGTTATCCAAAACTTATGTTGCCTGTGTCCTAAACTCACACCAAGTTTTGTTCACCCATCAAAGGCCTACAATGGCTCCCAGTTAAGCAACACTTCAAATTTGAAATTCTCATCCTTGTTTTCAAATCGCTCCATGACCTCACCCCTCTATTCTCTGTAATATCCTTTAGCCCCACAACCTTTTGTGATATCAGCACTGGTCCAATTCTGACCTCTTAAATATGCCAATTTTAATCACTCCACCATTAGCAGCTTTACCTTCAGTTTCCAAGATCCTAAACTGTTAGAGAGGCATCAGAATACATCAATATGTCTCTAACCCTTTGTGCCTGCCACCTCTCTTTCCTCATTTAAGACATTCCTTGAAAATTAGCTGTTTGACCAAGCTTATGATCATCTGTCCTAATATTTCACGTGGCTGTGTCAAATTTTGTCTGATAATGCTCCTGCGAAGCACCTTGGAACATCTACTACATCAAAAGCACTGTATAAATGTAAGTTGTTGTTGTTTACAAAACCATTTGTAAATGGGCACTGACACAAACAGGGCAAATTCACTTGATTATCTTATAGCTTATTTTCAGGAAATGTCACATTGGCACATGCCTCAAATGCTCCTATAATTGGGCTTTGGGTATTAATCCAATTAACACATTTTCCAGTAAATTGACCTTACACTATATTGTGAGAAACACTCTTTCACTTGAGCAACAAATCAGGCACTTCCATCAGCTTCGTATCCCCTGGCCTAAGACATAACTTCTTGGGCTTTCCCCAAAGCCTTTAGCAGATGTTTTCTTTTGACCATTAAAAGAGTACACAGTTGACCCCAAAATGTTTTCTGGGTCAGTAAATTTATGTAGCACTTGGTGGAGTTAACACTAGCTGAAGAGGGTAATGCAGCCTCTCCACAACCAGTTAGGATCTTGAAACATGGCTGTCATATGAAGCTACCTTAAAATGAAAGCATGTTTGAGCTGACAGAGTAGCAGGTATATACATACATGATGCATTGCTGGTGGACATGGGCCAGCTGAATATTGATGAACTGGCACCCTTTCCTATTGCTATATGATGCTGCATAAATTAAAGGGACTCTTACAGTAATGTCACTTATCAAAAGCACTCTGTACTTTGGAAGCCAGTCACACTGTAGAAACTAACATTGTAATCAAGTCCATTGACATATTCATGTATTCTGATGCCTTTCTAACACTGTATAAAGCATTGTGCTATGGATCAAGGTATGTTGCTAATGCATGCATTTACAACCTGGAAGGATCTAGCTGCAAATAAGCTTAAGATTATTATGATCTTTAGAAACAGGACATGTAGAATGCAAATTCCTCCTGTGCAGTAACAGTAATGCCCTGTCTCTCCAATTCAGCTGCTCCTCACCCTGCATGGCAATCAGGTATTGGAATTCATGGGAAAATTTATAATTGACTGGCTTTCACCATTTTAGTTACGGTTTGGGGAGTTTAGGAGAAATGATGATTGATCCTTCACATTTGATATGCTAACAATACTTCCTGTGGATAATAGAGGCAGGCTCACCAATAGTGAAATAAAGAACAAGTGCCAACAATAGAGATATTCACAAAAAAAAGCATCCAAATAAACATCTGCTGCTTCCAGCCAACAACAATGCTGGTCTTATATAGGTGAGCTGCCCAAAAGAGTACAAGGTGGAAGCCAAAGCACATGACATAATGGTGTTAAGATCTCGTTTACATCCTTGAGTAGGTTGCCGCCACTTTGGTGTGATAGAGTGGAAAATCGCATTTGTGCATTCTGGAATGCTGTTCTCCGTGCTGTCCAATCCTGTGTTTTGTGTCCCATCCCACCATACATTTTTGTTCCTTGTTAGCCATGGTGCAGTTGCTAGTACTCTTGCTTTTGAATCAGAAGGTTGTGGACTGAAGTCCCAGTCCAGACATTGAGTACAAAAATCAAGGCTGACACTTCAGTGCAGTACTGAGGGAGTGCTGCAAGGTTGGAGTGGCTACCTTTCGGATGAGGCATTAAACAGAGGCCCTGTCTGCCTTCTCAAGCAGACATAAAAATGCCATGGCACTATTTTAAAGAAGAGCAGGGGAGTTATCCCTGGTGTCCTGGCCAATAATTATGCTTTAATCATCATCATGAAAACAAAATATCCGGTCATTATCAAATTGCTGTTTGTGGGGGTTTGCTGTGCACAAATTGGCTGCTATGTTTCCTATAGTGACTAAACTTCAGTAGTATTTTGTTGGGTGTAAAGCACTTTAGGACATCTTGTGATCATAGAAGGTGCTATACAAATGCACATCTTTCAAGTCTTTTTCCCTGAGGAGTGTGGAAAACCCAGGGTGAAATATTTTATTACAGCCACAGTCCTAATGTTGTACGGCTGTTGGAATTTATTTGTTCCTGTTAAATTTATTTCTTGCTGCAGCACGTTACAGGTTAACATTCCTGTTTTGGCCAACCATGTAAGTGACCTACATTTCTAAACAAGAGGTTTATCCCGATTCTCATGAGATCTACAGCCAGCCTCGTTTGAAGCGTACATATAATATGATATGACAGGCAATTACATGTCTTCCAGTTACTCTGAAACCATTTAGTGACATTAGTTATATATGATTTTCCCTGGACAACTTTCACAGTCCAAAACACCAGCAACTGCAGCAGAAATAATTGCATCATAGACAGAATTTCGGTACTAGCTGTAACTGCATGTCATAGTGGCCTGGCACATTGAAGTACCAACATAATTTGGCCAGTGATAAAACAATTTCTGACACACCCGACAGACATAGATATGATCGCATGTTGATACATGGGGAACTGCTCACATCGCCTTACCTCTATATTGCAGGATGCTGGTGGAGAGGATTAGTAGACAAACATGTCAAGAAGATGCAATAGATGGTATTATGTCAGTCTCAGGCCAATGGGTCACGATCATTGTTCAATAACATCTGGAGAGGCTTGTTGTTGCATCAACAACATAAGATTTGACCCTTAAAAACAAATACCAGATACCACAACTGGATAAAACTTTAACCTTTTTGCCAAAAACCAAGTATGCATGCACATTGGACCTAGTGTATGGACATTGTCAAGTAACCCACCATCCTGGTAGCCAATCTAAGATGGCATTTCAATTCTTTGAAGAGTTGATCCAGTTTAAAGTACAATCAAATCAGGTGGTGTGGTGCTCCTATTACATCCCAGCACTTTATGAAGGATGGGCTAGTTTGTCTGATTTATAATGGTACATAGTGTACTTGGACAACATTGCTGAGGCATCATCCACAATACTGAACAATTTGCAGCAGAAGTGATCTGGTTGCAGACAAAAGGACTAACAAATTTTAAAACAAAGAGTCACTGTTTGAGTGTGGATATAACAGGCTGCAGTTTTCGTTCAGCATTATTTTAAAACTTGAAAAAAAACATTTGAAACTAATGAGTGACCACAAATGTGAAAATAATACAACGAGATAATCTACATTATTTTTCTCCTGAATACATTCTGTAGATCCTGGTTGGGTTACAGTTCCATGTGCAAAATGGAGTTAATGGGGAGCAATTCCTCAAAATGGCATGAGACCATGAAAAATGATTAGGCTATTATAACTAATCTGAAGGAATACACTTTCACTCTGTTTCCTCTGTTCCACATGATGCAATATTTCATACTTCTCCAAGGTAAATTGTATCTGCCCACAGTGTTAACTTGTCTGTGGCCTTCTAAAATCATTCACAATCTTTCCTCAGTTCTGATGAGTCATACAGGCTCGAAACGTTAACTGTGTTCCTCTCCACAGATGCTGTCAGACCTGCTGAGTTTTTCCAGCTATTTTTATTTTTGTTTCACTATCTTTCTACTTAGTTTCATCAGAAAATTTGGTATCACATTTACTATGCCCAACTTATAATCATCCATATATATTGAGAAGGGGGACCCAGAACTAATCCCACATCTAACCCTTAAAATAATGGCATGGTTTTTGTGGTTAGTGGGAAAGTAAACTTATTGCTAACCTCACTGAAAATTGCCCACAAAGATCTAACAATCTGATGTGGATGTCACCTTTCCTAAAATATTAATTTTATTCTGACATGAGCTACGGGGGAATCCCTGCTGTCCAGCAATAGTGATGTCATCAAGCAGGCTAAGTAGCGAATCACATTAAAGCACTCTCACAGACAGCAAACCATGAAGTAAAACCCATTGATTATCCTTCACTTTTTAATCATCTTAACAGACAGCAAAACAAAAATTGGGACATACACATGGGATTAAGATAGAAGCTTACATCAAACTTTAAGAACATAATTCTCATTAACGAAATAATAATAAAGGCACATTGGCCTTTACTGCAAGGAGATTGAAGTACAGGAACAAATAAATTTTTCTGCAAAGGCTTTGGCAAGACCACATCTGCAATACTGTGTGTAATTTTGGTCTCCACATTTAAGGACGGGTATACTTGCAATGGAGGTGGTACAGCAAAGTTTCACTAAATTGGTCCCTGGGATGAGGGTGTAATCCTATAACGAGGAGCTGAGTAAATTGGGGGTTATATTCTCTACCATTTAGAAGAATGAGAGGCAATCTCAAGAACACAAGAAACAGGAGTAGGCCATACATTCTGTACCCCCTTCAGAAGTTTGTAGGTTTCAATGAGGTCCGCTCTCATTCTTCTAAATGACAGAGAATATAACCCTCAATTTACTCAGCTTTAGTTTTCTAAAAATATACTTTATTCATAAAATTTGTAAAAATATATCACAAAATCTTTCAACTTAATTTACAGAAAGTTCTATAAAACTCAACTTGTCTCCATATAGTGTATTCCACCCTTAGGTGCCTCTATACAATTGTAATTCTTTTGATATTTACAATATACATTCCATGGAAGAGGAGAGACCATGATCATGGTTGTTCTTGGATGCTTTTTGTGGCTTGATTTCCATATTTGGGAGGGTTTCAGCGAAGGCTTTGGCCTTTTTCCCTTTGGTATTGAAAGCTCCAATGTGGTAATTTGTTCTCTTTGGCGGAGCTTCAGTGCCTAACATCCGGAACTTAAAAGAGGTGATGGCTGCAACCAGTGGAGCCCCAAACCAAGAGGCATGTAACACCATTAGAGTGGCGGTGAAAGACAGCAGAGGAAGTACACCCATTTACCAAGCCTTCTTCATTAAGAGAATCCTTTTGGAATCCTGTGGATTCGAAGCTGCGGACCTATACTGTCTGCAGAACTTTTCCAGTATTATGACATGGCAGATGGTGTGTGCCAGGTGGACCAAATCCACAAGGGAAACCTGGTCGCGCTATCACAATGGTTTTGCAATTTGTATTTATTACAAGGAGATGTGTGCACTGAATTCAGAAGTAATAAGTCCAGATTTTTAAAATTTAAATTAAAATATGTATTAACAAAATAAAAGGTTTCAAGCACATTCATAAGACTACAATTACTTGCTACTATAATAACTCCTAAAATTCCTAATTAACATGATCCCCAGTTACACCACCTTTGAGGCAACAATCCAAAATAGAACAAGCAAATTAACACAATAGGCACTTGACAGTGGAATTCCAAATGGCTTTTGCCCAACTTCAGTTTTGTTATAAAGCAGACTTATGCACACATGGCTGGAGGCTTCATTAAGGCTTTTTCATACACTCCTGTTAGACCTTACACGGCCTTCCTTCCACATAGCCTTTCATTCTCCTTTATTTTTGTTTCTCTCTTTTTAATATGTAAATTCTACTGTTCCATATGTCTTTGAAACTGCATCTTCCTCATAATACAAAACTTTCATGTTGCCAATATTGTCAGTAGCCTTTGGGAAAAATAAACACGTTCCTTAGCCTTGCTTATCTGGCTAGCTGTAAACAGACTAAGATCCATTTGAAATCCAAATCTCTTCATTTATCTAAAAATGCAAATTCCCTTCACACCTTACATGCTGAGCCAGCATTCATGTCTACTCAGTAGCATGTCAAGCATCTAGCTTCTTTTGTTCCTCTCCGCAGATGCTGCCAGACCTGCTGAGTTTTTCCAGGTATTTTTATTTTTATTTTGGATTTCTAGCATCCACAGTTTTTTGCTTTTTTCTAGCTTTTTTTGATGATTTCAACCTTGCGGTCTACTTGACTCCAAATGTAATTAAATCACCCAGACAGATCCAACTATACCTACCCCATAAACCTGCTTCACAATAAACCAGGAAAATATAATGAACATTGTTATACATTAATCACATGTTACTTTCAATCGTGTTGCTGCAGGCATAAAATTCTGCAAGGTGTGCGAGGAGAGGCGAAACTTGCCACAGCTGAGAATCCTCATGGTGGAGCCACTGTTTACTCTGCCATCGCAATGGGATTGGGTGGCGTCTGTGCACCTCTACAACCACCATGGTCTTGCTGTGGATGAGCTCACCGCCTTTGCCAGTTACAGCACCACCTGAAGGCAGTGCCAGTGGTCCCATGGAGCATGGACCTGCTGCCCTTAGAGTGACAACACTCGGGCTTCCACCACTGTCACTCTGCCAATGCCCTTGCTGGTATCTCTCAGACAGCTCAGATTGCTGCCACCCATGCCAAGATGGAGTAGTCTGAAGTGGGGCCCAAAAGGCCCAGAACTCCTCGAGGACAGTAAACAAAGCCATCTGCAGTCGCCACCCAACACCACACCTTCCCCCCACTGGAAGTCAGCAGCCTTGCATTAGCCATGCAGTAGCCACTGGGGTAGTACTGTAAAGGAGCACAAGGCCAGGCAAAGGTACCTGCAAGCATGACTAGCTCAGCTTTGTATATACTATTGAAAGTGCTGTTGGATGAAGTTGTTACAGAATGGTTTGTTGGCGGTTTTTAGTTCAGCATTTTGGCCAGAGGATGCATGAGAGATGGAATGAAAAGTGGGGAACTTTGGAGCAACCAAAGTGATATAGGGATGAGATCTTAGAGGAGCCAGAGTCTCCCTATCTGTTCATGGATAGTGTCTGGAGTGAACTGGTCCTGGATGTCTCTTCCTTGTCTCCTCTTCCTCCGCCTCCCGAGGTGGCCTCCATGTGCCTGACGGCAAGGGCTGTGCCCTCATGATAGTTAGGTTGTGGAATATGCAACAAACCACAGCGATCTTGGACACTTCTGCAAATACTGTAGGGAACCCGAGTGGTCCAGGCAGCAGAACTATTTCTTCAGGATGGCTCCACGTTTTTCCTTGTTGCTGCATAGCTCTCATTATATAGGTGGCTGTTTATGCATGGGTAATGGAATGGAGCCATTAGCCAAGTGTTTAATGAGTATTCTTCACCTCTCATTCTTTTAAACTCCAGAGAATATAACCCCAATTTACTTAGCCTCTTATCACAGAACAAACCCTTTGTCCCTGGAACCAATTTAGTGAGCCTTCGCTGTACTGCCTCCAATGCAAGTATATCCTTTCTTCAATATGGCGATCAAAACTGCACACAGTATTGCAGAAGAGTTCTCACTAAAACCCTGTACAATTGTAATAAGACTTATCAATTTTTGTATTCCAATCCCCTAGTAATAAAGGCCAACATGCCACTTGCTTTCCTAATTGCTTGTGGCACCTGCATGCTCACTTTCTGCATTCCTTGTACAAGCTGCCATTCTTCTTCTTTTGATTTCTCCCATTTTACTTGGGAACATCCCAAGCTGGTTGATCATTCTTTTCCATCTCCTCCTCTAAGTCACCTATTCCTCTTGTCGTGAAGAGATATTAAAGTCTATAATGTTATTGGAAATTATTTTAAATTGGGCTTGCGCCTGTGTTTATCTTAATTGGATTACAGCCAGCTAGTCAGGGTACTTTGATGTACAGTAGTTTGTGGTGTTAATTAGATAAACATAAATGAAAAGGTAAAGCGTAAATTTGAATTTGCTGAATAAATTATTCAAAAATAAAATTGGTGGAATGAAAAGATTGTTAGGAGAGGTAAAATTAAGAGACCTAGCAATACAATGGAAAATTTACATTCAAAGGGGAAGCTAGGTATATACAGAAAGGAGTTTGTGTGTATAGGTCAGAGGCATTTAAGATCTAACCAGCCTGTAAGCCTACAACTGTGATTGGAAAGGAATCACATTTTGAAAGGTATAGACCACTCAGGCCGAATGGCTCATAATAAATGTATGCATTGAATACTAATTGTATTATAATTGTGTTGAAGCACCTCAGATTGCAACGTATGTTGATAACTCCAATACCATTGCACGGTCTGACTGTCTGTAATGACCATATTGAAATGATTGTAATATTCACTGATTGTATTGAAGCACCTCATGATCCATGTGTAAAAGTTGAATCTGATTGCACTCTTTGTGATGGCAATTTACAAATATTTTGTAATGTTCTTTCAGATATTTTATGAATAAAGTGTATTTTTCAAAAAAGGTCAAATGCATTTTGCTTGGTGTCTGTTTAAAGTCTATGAGATATTGTTGCCTTGGTGAAGATTTACCTGGGAGTGATTAATTTGATTTGTTTGAAAATTATTATGGTAGTAATTTGTAGACATGTGCATGTGTTTAATTAGTTGGTAAATTAATACATATTTAATTTAATTTTATATAAAAACCATTTTGAGGCTTGGTGGTTTTATTCCTGAATTCAGAGCTGCATCTCAAACATACCAATTGCAAATATAGGTTATGACAGTTGTTCAAGCTTCCCTCTGGGATTTAAACTCAGCCTTTACCAATTGCTGTGTCAAAACACTTCCAATCCCGCTGCGTTTAAGTCTCTCAACACCGCATCTTTCCATCTGGTCAGAAAAATAATTTTTAGCAGTTAACCAATGTGCACATTTAATAAGGCATTCAATAGTCAAAAAGGTTAATCTGCTCTGTTTCATTTCAGTGATGTGCCAGTGACCTTCCTGTTCTTCTTCCCGGCAGTCTCATCTCCATCACTTGCCACACCACATTTCCTCTCTATCCATAAAATATGACCATATAATTTCAATCTCTTCTTGGCTACTTTCTTCGATGCTCCCAAAATCTGCTGATTTTGTCCCTTCTGATTGCTCCTTGGATCCATCTCAGCATGTGCATCTTATTAGTATCCAGTCGCTGTTCCTCTCTTTTTGATGTTGCCCATATTTCTGCACTGTATAGCAAGGCAGGTCTCACAACTAGCTTGTTGATTCTTCCTTTCAGTTTCAGTGATACACATACACTCCAGTGTCATTGTTATTACAGCTTCAAAATCCAGGCCTGTATTTCTTACCAATTTGAAACAAAGACAGAATTACCTGGAAAAACTCAGCATGTCTGGCAGCATCGGCGGTGAAGAAAAGAGTTGACGTTTCGAGTCCTCATGACCCTTCAGCAGAACTGGGTGAATCCAAGGCCAGGGGTGAAATATAAGCTGGTTTAAGGTCGTGGGGGTGGGGGGGGTGGGGGGGGGGTTGGGGTCGGGGCGGGGGGAGAGAAGTGGAGGGGGTTGGTGTGGTTGTAGGGACAAGCAAGCAGTGATAGGAGCAGATCATCAAAAGATGTCACAGACAAAAGAACAAAAGAACACAGAGGTTTTGAAGTTGGTGATATTATCTAAACGAATGTGCTAATTAAGAATGGATGGTAGGGCATTCAAGGTATAGCTCTAGTGGGGGTGGGGGGGCATAAAAGATTTAAAAATAATGGAAATAGGTGGGAAAAGAAAAATCTATATAAATTATTGGAAAAAACAAAAGGAAGGGGGAAGGAACAGAAAGGGGGTGGGGATGGAGGAGGCAGTTCAAGATCTAAAGTTGTTGAATTCAATATTCAGTCTGGAAGGCTATAAAGTGCCTAGTCGGAAGATGAGGTGCTGTTCCTCCAGTTTGTGATGGGCTTCACTGGAACAATGCAGCAAACCAAGGACAGACATGTGGGCAAGAGAGCGGGGTGAAATGTTAAAATGGCAAGCGACAGGGAGGTTTGGGTCATTCTTGCGGACAGACCGCAGGTGTTCTGCAAAGCGGTCGCCCAGTTTACATTTAGTCTCTCCAATGTAGAGGAGACCGCATTGGGAGCAACGAATGCAGTAGACTAAGTTGGGGGAAATGCAAGTGAAATGCTGCTTCACTTGAAAGGAGTGTTTGGGCCCTTGGACGGTGAGGAGAGAGGAAGTGAAGGGGCAGGTGTTGCATCTTTTGCATGGGCATGGGGAGGTGCCATAGGTGGGGGTTGAGGAGTAGGGGGTGATGGAGGAGTGGACCAGGGTGTCCCAGAGGGAACAATCCCTGCGGAATGCCGCCGGGGGGGGTGAAGGGAAGATGTGTTTGATGGGCGCATCATGCTGGAGTTTGGTGGTGGCATCATGCCTGACTTTCCCCTCTCCGATGCTGAACGTTCAGTGCTCAGCAAAGGACTTAGTTTCATACCCTTACGCCCTCATCTCAATGAATTTCGGGCTTGGCTCGATGCTGAACTCTTCTTCCGCCGTCTTCGTCTCTGGGCTCACTTCTTTGGGCAGGAGTCCTCTCCCCGTTCAACGGATCTTTTTACCCACCTCCAATATTCTCCCTCCACCTGGACCCCTCCCTCTGGATTCTTACCTTCTCTTGATCTTTTCATTGAGAACTGTCGGTGCGACATTAGTCATCTCAATTTCTCTGCTCCTCTCACCCATTCTAATCTGTCTCTCTCTGAACTTACTGCACTCCGTTCTCTCAGATCCAAGCCCAACATTGTCATCAAACCCACTGACAAGGGTGGTGCTATTGTTGTCTGGCGCACTGACTTCTACCTCGCAGAGGCTGAGCATCAACTCGCAGACACTTCCTCCTACCTCTCCCTGGACCATGACCCCACCACTGAACATCAAGCCATTGTTTCCAGGACTATCACTGACTTCATCTCCTCTGGAGATCTTCCTCCCACAGCTTCCAACCTGATAGTCGCCCAACCTCGGACCGCCTGCTTTTACCTCCTACCCAAAATCCACAAACAGAACTGTCCCGGTAGACCGATTGTGTCAGCTTGCTCCTGCCCCACCGAACTCATTTCTCGTTATCTTGACTCCCTTCTCTCTCCCCTTGTCCAGTCCCTTCCCACCTACATCCTTGATTCCTCTGACACCTTATGTCACATCAATAATTTCCAGTTACCTGGTCCCAACTGCTTCCTCTTCACCATGGACGTCCAATCCCTCCACACCTCCATCCCCCACCAGGATGGTCTGAGGGCCCTTAGCTTCTTCCTCAAACAGAGACCCGAAAAATCCCCATCCACCACTACTCTCCTCCGTCTGGCTGAACTTGTTCTCACACTGAACAATTTCTCCTTCAACTCCTCTCACTTCCTCCAAATAAAAGGTGTGGCTATGGGTACCCTCATGGGCCCCAGCTATGCCTGTCTCTTTATGGTGTACGTGGAACATTCCTTGTTCCAGTCCTACTCCAGCCCCCTTCCATAACTCTTTCACCGGTACATCGATGATTACTTCGGTGCTGCTTCATACTCTCATCGGGACTTGGAAAAATTTATTAATTTTGCTTCCAATCTCCACCCCTCCATCATTTTCATGTGGCCCATCTCTGACAATTCCCTTCTCTTCCTTGACCTCTCTGTCTCAATCTCTGGTGATAGACTGTCCACCAATATCCATTACAAGCCTACCGACTCACACAGCTACCTCGACTACAGCTCCTCACACCCCGCTCCATCCCATTCTCTCGGTTCCTTCACCTCCGTCTCATCTGTTCTGATGATGCTAACTTCAAAAACAGTTCCTCTGACATGTCCTCCTTCTTCCTTAACCGAGGTTTTCCACCCAAGGTCGTTGACAGGGCCCTCAACCGTGTCCGGCCCATCTCCCGCGCATCCGCCCTCATGCCTTCTCCTCCCTCCCAGAAACATGATAAGGTCCCTCTTGTCCTCACTTATCAACCCCCAGCCTCCGCATTCAAAGGATCATCCTCCGCTATTTCCGCCAACTCCAGCATGATGCCACCACCAAACACATCTTCCCTTCACCCCCCCGGCGGCATTCCATAGGGATCGTTCCCTCCGGGACACCCTGGTCCACTCCTCCATCACCCCCTACACCTCAACCCCCACCTATGGCACCTTCCCATGCCCACGCAAAAGATGCAACACTTGGCCCTTCACTTCCTCTCTCCTCACCGTCCAAGGGCCCAAACACTCCTTTCAAGTGAAGCAGCATTTCACTTGCATTTCCCCCAACTTAGTCTACTGCATTCGTTGCTCCCAATACGGTCTCCTCTACATTGGAGAGACCAAACGTAAACTAGGCGACCGCTTTGCAGAACACCTGCGTTCTGTCCGCAAGAATGACCCAAACCTCCCTGTCGCTTGCCATTTTAACACTCCACCCTGCTCTCTTGCCCACATGTCTGTCCTTGGCTTGCTGCATTGTTCCAGTGAAGCCCAACGCAAACTGGAGGAATAGCACCTCATCTTCCGACTAGGCACTTTACAGCCTTCCAGACTGAATATTGAATTCAACAACTTTAGATCTTGAGCTCCCTCCTCCATCCCCACCCCCTTTCTGTTTCTTCCCCCTTCCTTTTGTTTTTTCCAATAATTTATATAGATTTTTCTTTTCCCACCTATTTCCATTATTTTTTAAATCTTTTATGCCCCCCCACCCCCACTAGAGCTGTACCTTGAGTGCCCTACCATCCATTCTTAATTAGCACATTTGTTTAGATAATATCACCAACTTCAACACCTGTGTTCTTTTGTCTGTGACATCTTTTGATGATCTGCTCCTATCACTGCTTGCTTGTCCCTACAACCACATCACCCCCCTCCACTTCTCTCCCCCCACCCAACCCCCAGCCCCCCACCCCACCACCTTAAACCAGCTTATATCTCACCCCTGTCCTTGGATTTACCCAGTTCTGAAGGGTCATGAGGACTCGAAACGTCAACTCTTCTTCTCCGCCGATGCTGCCAGACCTGCTGAGTTTTTCCAGGTAATTCTGTTTTTGTTTTGGATTTCCAGCATCCACAGTTTTTTGTTTTTATTTCTTACCAATTTGTTCAACATTCCACTGCCTATGCTTCCATAATCCGCCAGCAGAGGGGGCAGCGACTCCAATTTTTGTGTTGCACAACGTCCAAATGCTGAACCACAGACTGATGGGATATTCTGCAATCTGCAATTCCCAGTAGGAACTGTGCACAGTGACCTACATTTCTGAACAAGAGGTAGATTTTACTTCTCAGATGATCTCTTGGAAAATCATTCACATTTTCATCTATTAAATTCAATGAACAGAAAATCAGAGGGTGTGTTCCTGAGGTCCTCTTGTTGTAAATCAAGCTCTGTTGGGACTGCTGGATTACAGAATCTCCACTATTATCTCATCTTTACAATTATTTGATACTGCTGCGGGGTAAAAGTCAAGGGCAATTTGTTTTCTGTGTGACATACCATTGCCCCATTTTTTTTTTTATTTAACTATACAATGCAGTGTCATGTGTGTAATTTAACAAGATTGCCTTCTAGCTCTTAGTGACAAAATCAGGCTCCAAAGCATTGCTGTTGTCCACACCATGGAAGCCCTAAATTGAAAATTATGTGGGCTGGGATGCTTCTGGCCATTTCTGGCACAGGAGCCTGCACAATGACTGACAGGACTGACAGGCCATGCCTGTGCTGGGAACATGCAGAGTGGGCAGACCATATAGCCTCTAACAATTTGCGTCGAATCAATCTCCCATTTTGGGTGGCTCAGGTCCAGTTACTGCCCTCTCCTAATCACTCCCAGCTGAACGAGTGCTCAGCTGCATGAGGGATCATCACATAACTTCCAAGGTGAGGTACTTTTGACTTACTGTGGCTGCTGAGGAGTTAGTGGAAGTACTGTGTTCTGTATTATTAGAGGAGTTTTGTTAACTTTTTGGATGCTCAAGGGAGTGGTGTCGGATTTTGGGCAACAGCATGACTTGGGAGTTCAGCACAGGCAGCAGAGAGCGGAAGCAGTGCACAGAGGGAGAAGGAGGTGGGTGGCCCTCAGCAGTACCTCTATTTACCAAGGATCTTTAGGGAGCTTTTCTACCTTAATCTCAGCCAGGAGCAATGTTGAGGCACCAAGGAGTTAATCACTGAACTTCACCACTTCCCACAACCTGACACGCAGCCTCACAACAGCGTGAGCACAGCGCTATCAGTAGCCATCAAGGTCACAATTGCCCCCAATTTCTACGTCATTGGATCGTTCCTCGCAGGATCAGGCAACATCAACAATATTTCACAGTTTACTATCCTTCGCTGCATCAAAGGGGTCACAGATGCTCTGTACAGAAGGAGAAGGGACTTCATCATCTCATGGACCAGACAGAAGCAGGAGGACAGCACACATATCTGCCAGGATAGCAGGATTCCCAATGGTGCATGATGCAATTGACTACACACATGTGGCTCTGTGGGCTCCACATGTTAACAGGGAAATATTCTGTAAATGCAAGGACTGCCTCTCCAGTTGTTGTGCGACCATGACCAGGAAATCCTCTTAGCGAATACCTTCTGCCCTGACAGCAGCCATGATGCCTTTATCCTGAGACAGTTAGCTGTACTTGCTATCTTTGGGCCACTATGAAGAATCTGAGGTGGGCTGCTGGGAGATGGGGAATAACCATTAATGGCTCCACTCCACTACCCAACCATGCATAAACAGCCACCTATATAATGAAAGCTATGCAGCAACAAGAAACGACATTGCCATCCTGAAGCAACAGTTCTGATGCCTGGACCACTCGGGGGAGCCCTGCAATACTCATAGAAGCATCTGTCCAAGTTCACTGTGGTTTGTTGCGCACCCACAACCTAACTATCGTGAGGGCACAACCCTTGCTGCCAGACATATGGAAGCCACCTTGGGAGGTGGAGGTAGAGACAACAAGGAAGAGACATCCAGGACCCATTCAGTCCAGGCAGGCTGTACATGAACAGATAGGGAGTCTCCGGTTCCTCTAAGATCTCATCCCTATATCACAGTTGCTCCACAATTCCCCACTTTTCAATCCGTCTCTCATGCATCCTCTGGCCAAAATCCTGAAATAAAAACCGCCAACAACAAACCATTCTATAACAACTTCATCCTACAGCACTTTAGTGGCTACTGCATGGCTAATGGAAGGCTGCTGACTTTCAGGGGGCGGGGTGGGGGAAGGATGGTTGGAAACTGCAGGTGGCCTTGTGGGACCCCCTCGAGCAGCTCTGGGCCTTTTGGGCCCCACTTCGGACTACTCCATCTTGGCATGGCTGGCAGCAATCTGGGCTGTCTGAGAGACACCAGCAAGGATACTGGCAGAATGAGTGATGGAAGTCTGACTGTTGTTACGCTGAGGAAGGACTGGAATGCTGTGACATCTGCAAGCCCCGCTTAGCAATGGTATCCATTGCCATGCTGGCTGCAGCACAAGCCTACATGATAGCTAACATAGGTTTTGTGATCTCAGTTTTCCGCCTCTGTTGCTGTGGAAGCTGAGACAGTGACCACCAGGCTGCCTCATGACTGGGTCCATGAATGCTGTCATGGGGATGGCCATCATTTCCACACTGAAATAATGGGCTCCAAGCTCTGCATGATGCCTTGTACCACCTTGGAGCCAGACTTCTGCATGCTCCCTAACAATGAAAGCAGTCTGGCTGACTGTAGCTCACAGAAATGCCCTCTTTGCAGCAAGTAATGGATACTTCCAGCCTTTTAGTGCAGTCTGTGCCATCTGTATTTCTCCAGATTCATGCAACTGAAGCTCCCTGAAAGGAAAGTAAGTAGCAGCAACTTTGAATCCTTCACCTCTATGAGCACTGGTAAAGCTTTTTTCTATGCTATACATCATTGATTTCTTCTGCATTGCTTAATATGGCTGATGCCAGGAAATCTCAGTGTAGACTTGCACAGTCCTTTCTTGTAAGTGTACTACGTATACTCTTCTTACTGTGGTCTCTTCGCTATAAATGGTAAATGTCTCAATTAGCGGTTAAGAATCATTCCATGAGTGAATTGAGAACTACTTTCTGCCACATTACAGTTTCAGTTTGAGGTGCTGTCAGCTGATGACACTACAGTATGATCGCACCTGGCATAAGTCTTGACTGCTGATACAATAATTACTGTGTCTGGCCAAGCAATGTGCATCTTAAACAAACTGATTACCTCGCACATTATTTGGTCCTTCTGGTGAGTTGGCACATGAACTATCCTTTCCCAAATTGACTGATAACGTTGAAAACTCACTATATGCAGATCCAGTCTCTGTGCTACCCTCTAAAGTTTGTGATGTAGCATCTGAGCTGGTAGCTGTGAATGTCACATCGAGTGACAATGTTTCTTCAGCAGTCAGGTGTAGCTGTCACCCTTCCTCATGAGTCTGCATGGGCTGGCCAGACAGCAGTTCTCAGGTATCTGAAAGCATAAAATCAGATAGAGAGGGGTGGGGGGGTGGGGGGCGTGGGGGGTGGTGTAAAGAGAAGGGTTCAGGTGGAAAGCAAGGGGTTCATGGTCACACCATCTGCAGCTTGCAGTTTATGCCAGATAGCAGCATGAGGGTAAGGTGGGATTTGAGAAGGGGCATAAGGCGGGGACATAGCGTCACTTGAATGTTCTCGGCAGATGCAATAGCCTCAGTCATAGCCAGCCCCATGTTGCGGAGCAAGGTCTTCTCCAGAGGGGTCAAGTGATCCAGGGTGCTGCACCCTATGGTTATGTTATGAGCCATTTTGTCTTTCAAGAGAGAAGAATGTCAGTGAGTGTATAGCAATATGTTTGGGTGATTGGTGAATATGGAAGCAGCAAGAAGTTGTTATGAGGCTGATAGCATTGATAGGTGTGTCAGGGTAATGTTGAGTATCTGAATGTTGAGCCAAATGTTGATTGCTAGAGATTGCTGTTGGATGAATGATGGCGCTGTGGTGTATTGAGCAAGGTGAGTGGTTGGTGTTGCAGTAGGTAGGAACAGCCATGTGAAGATACATTCATGGACCTTGACCATCTACATGCAATTGTTGAACTTCTTCCATTACTGCTGCCAGGTTCCAGGAACTGATGTCTCTAGTGACCTGCTAACATTCCCTTCTCAAGCTGTGCCTTCAGGCCTCATAGAAACATAGCATGTCTCCCTCTTACCATCTAATGCAGTAATGCTTCCAGTGCTACAGCAGAAGACATAAGAACCCTCTTCCTTACTTATTGCTCAATTTCCTTTGCATTTGATTCTCTGTTTTCCACAATTTATAGCAGCTCTCTACAATGACTGTAGATCCCCTTAAGAGGGGCAGGCTGGGCACGTATCATGTTAGTCGCACACACTGCTGGGCCCCTGGTTGAGCGTGCTGTGTTCCATGCTGGGCTGCACAATTAGGTAATTTAGATGAGGAGGCAATCCAAGTTCATGTGTTGACCATCTCAGCAGGTTTGGGTGTGGGGTGATCCAGCATTGCGCACACTCTGCCTGAAAACGGTCTTGACAAATTTCACCCCCTTCTTTTTATTGTACACACATTGGAAAAAGTATCAAGCCAAGTGCCTTATTGGTTACCAAATTCAAAGCTAGCATGCAAAATGAGTGAATGGGGGAGAGGGAGGGCCTACCCATCATTCTCATGTAGCTAGCTATTCCACTTTTCATTTGCACCTTCCTGTTCAACACATGATAAAGGTGTTGACATCTCCAATTCAATCTTAAAGCTGTTCAACAGGAGATACAAGTTCATTATCTTTAGTGCTGTGGAAGACACAGGTTGTAAAAATGTTGCTTGTCCAGGGTTAGCCTTGGTCATAGGAAATTTCCACTGGAGCTAATTTTGATAGCTAAAACACAAAGGGTGGAATTTTCTGAGCTCACTGATGGCGGGCGTGATAGGTGGTGGGCGCGGAAAATATGGCGTGATCTGCTTCATGACAGCGTGAAAGCAGGTCGCGATCGTCCATTCAGCCCGCCAGCGGTGGGCTGCATTTCCTGCCATCAGTCAGCGGGGAGCTAATTGTAATACATTAGCATATAATTAAGAGGCCATCCCGCCAGGTTCTTGGAGCCCTGCTGTATCTTCTTTCCACATTGGTTGGAAAGCACACCCACATGGTTCACAACAGCACAGATTGGCGTCATGCATTCGGCGGCCTTCACTTTGGGGGAACTGAAATGAGTGAGCAGCAGCATTCTCTACAGCTTGCCTGCTGTTTACAGGCCTTAGGGGCGCTGGGGGTGGGGGCGACTGATACCTGGCCTAGGAGGTGACTGCTGCTGGGGGTGGGGGCTGGGAGGGGGGAAACAGTATGTGGGGACAAGTGCTGGCCAGCCTTGGAGGCGACTGTTGGCGGGGAGGGGTCAAGTGCTGCCCTGGCACTGCGTCCCGCGGACAGGCTGAGCGAGGGAAGTGGCCATGCATTAGGGACACCTGTATAAACTGACCATGCCTCTGCAACTGAGACAGATCAGGTGCGGCCACAGTGATAAAATTGGGGTCAGGTTCCTATCCTGCCTGCCCATACAAGCAATGCGGAGGAACCAAAGGGCCACCAAGTGCTCCATACTCTACCTCCTCTCCATCTCTCCCAACCCCCGGCACAGACTTTGAGTCTGCCACCACTTTTTTGGACTGCAGAGCAGTTGGACTGCACACGTTGTACAATCTCCTCACCAGTGCTGGCCATGTAGCAGTCACTGCTCACAGCCCCTTGCAATCTCAGCATTCCGGTTTGGGCCAGTCTCCCCCATGTTGACAGGGCAGCCATGCAGCGCGCTCATCTCTGGCCATCCGAGGGGGGACCAGCACTCTCTGGGAAGCATTAAGGGGCGGTCACACAGGGTCAGGAAAGGTGCTAAGTGCAGCCATGATAACCACATCTTTCTCTTTCATGCTGCAGGAGGATCACATCAGGATCATGGATCTTGGTGACCTAGCTGTATGCCTGATGGCCTAGAGAGACCGTAGTAGACGGAGGAGAGAACGACTGAGGCACCTGGCCGTGCAAAGGCAGGAGCAGCAACCTCATGAAGAAGGGGCAGCAGGGTTTCCTGCACACGCTGCCCAGGAGCGACAGTGAGCTGTGGCTGCTCGGCACCTGGCGATACCCAGGGTCTATAGATGCCATCTGCCATTCTTGCAGATGACTGAGAACTAGAATCACCGATGACTGTGTATGTATAGGGACCTGGTGGCTCACATCTGCCACTTACTGCAGGACATGGCGCCAAGGGGACATGGAGGGCATCCATCGCCAGTGGCTGTGAAAGTGACTACAGTGCTCAATTTCTCTGCTAGTGGCTCCTTTCGGGGTTCCACAGGGGACCTCTGTGGGATTTCACAATCTGCCACCCACAAATGCATCCATGAGGTCACGGATGCCATCTTCGCGAGGGTACACAACTTTGTGCATTTTGCCCGGGACCAGGACAGTCAGGATACAAGGGCCATTGGATTCACCCCAATCTTGGGTTTCCCACAAGAGCAGGGTGTCATCGACTGCACTCATGTGGCACTCAAGTCTCCATCGCTACACTCAGTGGACTTCATCAACCGCAAGGGCTTCCACTCACTGAACATGCGGCTGATAAGCAACCACCAGAAACGCATCCTGCAGGTGTGCACACGGTTTCCAGGGAGTGTGCATGACGCCTACATCCTGAGTTGCACGGAGACTCCTGGAGTCTTCCAGGGTCCACAGAGGCTGCAGAGCTGGCTCCTTGGAGACAAGGGCTACTTGCAAAGGCCGTGGCTGATGACACCTGTGCGGCGGCCTGAGACTGCAGCAGAGCGATGGTATAATGAGGCTCATGCAGCAGCTCACAACTTGGTGGAGCAGACCTTTGGGATGCTGAAGATGTGTTTCTGGTGCCTGGACTGATCTGGTGGAGCCCTGTAATACAGTCTGCAGAAGGTGTCACACATTGTCATCGTCTGCTACACCCTTTACAACCTTGCGCTGTAAAACGGAGAGGAGGAGATGGAGGAGCTGCACGTCTCCTCTGATGAGGATACTGCCGACGGGGATGAGGGTGAGGGGGTCCTATGTGGTGATGATGGGGATGAGGCTCTCACACTGGCTATACAAGGCAGACGAGCTTGGGAGGCCCTTGTAGCTGCCAGATTTGTGGAGGATGATGTTGACATGCAATGAGGTGTCCCCATAGATCCTCACATCGCAGTTGTGAATGTTTGACTCCAGTCTGGCTTATGGTAGTGCCAATACCCTCTGTGAGAATGCTCCTGTCATAGAGATGCAGTGGAGACCTTAATAGTCATTCGATCGCAAGGGATGACAACATGTGGTGAGGACACTCCATAGATCTTCACATAGCCTCTAAAAATGGCCGAGGGCAGCTCGCTTACGCTCAATGATCAGGGCCATCTCTGAGATGCAGCCATGAAACTTTAGACGTATCTGATGCTGTACTTGCCTTCAGTACCTCAGCCCTTCAGGAGTCACTGGTCACAGATGCTGGTGTGATGGGGGTCAGCCCCCACCTTAAAGAGGTGCTGAGAGCACACGGAGTATGAGAGAACTCTGTGGCGCCTGCCCACTACATTCTGGCAGCAATGACCAGCACTGTGGTCTGAAGGTTGCACAGAGCACAGGGAAGAGGCCCTGAACTGAGATACTTGCCTTTTATCTTGTGCAGAAAGGTTTCACATCTGAGTGACAAGAACATTGTTCATCAGAACAAGGAGCCACAGGCAGGGAGACATTCTTGGGAGTTTACTTACAATAGTGAACAGTATGTACAAGCGATCAACGCCTGTGCCCAGGCTGTACAACTTACTTTTACCTAGCTTTCCTAAGCCTGCGGCTACACCTTGGTGCTCCCTGGACATCCACAGCGGAGGTGGAGGCAGCCTGCTGACTGAGACACCCTGTCTATGATGACTTTGGTGGGCGTCCTCTGGAGGGCCGAGACTTGGAGGGCCTGGCCTGCTTTCTGGGTCCTGCAGTGTGGCAGTGGCACCGGCACCCTCCTCGGCCTGTGTAGCTAGAGCTGCGGAGGTCACAGGAAGATGGGATTCGGATGGGCCGGTCACTCCCAGAGTTACCTGGGTGGATGGCCCCAGAGTGTACACCTGTTGATCTTCCTCCTTATGGGTGTCCGAGGGCTCCTGGCTGACTCCATAAGTGGAAGGGGTAGTGGAGTGAGATCGAGCTGCCCAGCACCCCTCCCGCTTACACACTGTTGGAGGCCAACTACGGCATCAGCAATGGAGTTAAGCCCACACAACAGTGCAGGAGTTATGTCCTGAACCAAGGTATCCATGGCAGCTGCCATCCTGCCAGTGTTGATCTCGGTGCATTGGCATGCCAGCGCTATCACCTCAGCCTGAAGACAGTCAGACTCCTCCATCGTGCCTTGCAATCTGAGGAGTGCAGCGGACATCCCGTCCTGTTGTCCCCTAGCTTGCCTTTGCAGCTCCAGCAACTGTGACATGACCAAGTCCAGAGGCTCGTCATCTGATTTGTACTCAGCAACGTTCTGGCCTCCAGTAGTCCTCAGAGTGCCGGGGAGATGGGAAGATCCTGCCTCTGTCTGCTGTGGATCAGAAAGTGCGATGTGCTCACCAGATTGTGATCCCGAGGCTACTCTAAAGCTAGGTCCCACCGAGGTGTGTGTGTTTCTGCGCTGGTGGAGGGTGTGGGTGAGCGCTGTGACGGGACTTCAGTGAAGGTGCCTTCAGGTTCCTCTTCAGAGGTTTCTTTGGGGCTTGACTGGAGGCCGTGGGTCGTGGGCTCTGTTGGCTGTTTGGCAGATGTGCCTGCGGAAGCAAGGGGAGATAAATAGTGCATGGCAGTGGCATCACTCACAGCATGGTTGTCTGATGTATGTTGCACTGCTGGATCCTCACTTGGTACAGCAGCACTGACCTAACCATAAGCACAGGACCGGTCCTGGTCATCACCAGCCAGCTGGATGGCTGTTTTCGAATTCTGTCAGAAGTTTGATTACCGGCATTCCCTTCACCTGTCCGCAACCTTTCCCTCCTGTTGTGTGCCAGTTTGTCCTGCATGGATAGAGATGGGGAGAATGTTATCAGGACACCTGCTGGGCTGGGTGATAAATATGCCTGGCCTGTGTGGGTGCTGTGTTGTCCCATGGCTGGGATGAGGATAATGTTGGTGTGTGACTGAGTGAATGGTGATGTCCCTTGCACTGGCAATGAGTAAGGGCCCTGTGGATATGTGATGGGTTTATGAGTGAGAGTGTTGCAGGTGATGAAAAAAGTAACTTACCCTGGTGGAACAGAGATCATCATTCATTCCTTTGCGGCACTGGATGGCTGTCCTCCTCTGCAGGGCATTTGCACTGACCACCACTAGCACCACCTCCCAAGCCAGGTTGGTGACTTTGCTGCCCATCCTATGGCCACAGCAGGGGTAGACCACATCCCGGCGGGCCTCCAAGGCATCCAGTAATCACTCGAGGGACTTGTCAAAGTGGGGGAGGGGGCTGCAGTCTTTTTGACTTTGCTGGCCATGTCTCCCGGGCAGTGATGGTGAGCTGGTGGCGATGAGCACTTTGCTGGCAGCTGCCTTTTAAAGATGGCGGCCGGCATGGTGCAACAGCAGGGTGATGGCAGGTAGGCAAATGAGAGCCTGCCCACCATGGAAACATGTTGTTTCGCGGGAGTGCATAAATAATGAAGTGGGCTCAGGACATTACGATGTGAAAACCCACCATTTTCTTTGGCAGGTGGGACTGCATTTTACCTGCCCGCTACCCCCCCATACTTAATGCAATTCTGGGAAAATTCCGCCAGTTTTCTCCAAAAATAAGATTTGAGGGGCACTTCAGGTTTTCTCAGAATACCTAATCTGTTTACAGCAAAAAAGCAGTCTTCATAGAGCATTCAGTCTGCTTCTGATTTTATTCTTAAGCATACAGTGAATGAAACTACATACCACAAGACTAGCAATGACTCATTTCTTACAATATACCAGAAACTATGCAGTATCCCCACCACCTTTTCCTGTCCACTCTAAAAAGTGGTAAATGTTCTGCTATCATACTTTCATATTCAGGCTAAAACTAATTAAAGACATTTATTTACAAGAAAAATGATGCAGAGTAGCCAGAAACAGCAAACTATAAATGGTGCAAATGCTTTGAAAATAAAGATGGATCATCCATAGAAGTTCAGTACATATTTAGGCAAATGATCAAATTTGAAGGCATTTCTTATCATAGGTTTCCCACTGTGAAGTATATGCAAGGGCACTTCATTTCCTATGTTGATCCCCAGATTCCAAATATAAATATTAAAACCAAATTCTGAATTTGAACACTGAAGAAAGAAAATTGAAAAATGTCTTAAGTTTACACCCCAAACTAGAGATTAAAGAATTGATTTATTAACTTCAAAGACATAGTGGTGCATCTTTTGCGTAGGCTCACTGGAGATGTTGCATACAATTTGTCCAAGCCTTGCATATCTATTAAAGCTTTGATCATGTATAATCTGATCAGGACAAAATACCTGCAGCCTCGCTAATCTATTGATGAAAGAACCTGTTGGTGTCTTTTGGTTCTGGCTCTATTTTGAGGAAAGTCACCTTACATTTCAGCTTACTTCAAAAGCAATATCGAAAGAAAGATAGAAAGTATCCTGGTTAATGGGATGGAAGCTCTGCTTTTGCCAGTGATTTATTATCCTTTAAAAGGAAGTTGCGGATGGGAGTCCCATCAATGTGTGGGCAGATTGAAGAATTCCACAGTATTGTTCCAGTCACCAGAGATTTTGGAAGCGGAAATAAAAATCTATTTTCACAGCTGTATACTACAATATGAGGTTGATTCAATATTGGTATCCAGTTACTAGTACCATATGTTCCTACATACGTACAGCACAGTGAGGTTTTTTGTTAAGCTCTTCATGGTGACCATTGACAGTGTTGGTGAATTAGCGGTTTTCCACATGCAATACAGGTTAGATATAAGGCAAACGCTGCCTACACTCTGTCCAAATAAAGTGCCTTTATCATTTTCAGAAGTACCTCTACTGCATTTAGATTAGAATTTCCATTTTATCCAAGATAAACCCAAATAATGAGTGACAGTGTCAACAAGTCAGTTGGTGCTGTATAAATTTATGCAGTGAGCTCATGTCCACAAGGCACTCATTTCACTTAACACCTGTAGAGATCAGCAGAATGGAGTTTCATTTCAAACCTAGGTTCCAGGTAGCAAAGTGTGTTCCAGCCCACTTGCTATCCACCCATAGTTTAGTACACCTTCTGTTATAGCAGCCAATCTAATATACTGTTCTTATTCAGAGTTTGTCAATAGTCAAAGGAATATGTTTATATAAAGGTACACAGAACTGTACAAAGATTTGTACAAATACATATAAAAGGCAATAAAACAAAAGAACCTCAACATTAACGACCCAGATTTTGTGGTCAGCGGTGAAGCAACAGTGTGTACTACTGACCTCCAAGCAAGTTCCCCACAAAGGTCTAGCGATCTCTGTAGTGTGAACTTCTCCTTTCCTGACATCAGTTTGAATCTAGCACCAAATAAATGGATCTCCAGGTACCTGGAAGTGATGTTATCAAGCGGGCTAAGCAGTATTCTCATGGACAGCAAACCAGGAAGTTGAATTTTTTTCACCCTTTAATTAAGCAATTTAAAGTAAACAGAATAAATGATTGGGGATTCATATGGCTTAAGAGGGCTGAAAATATAGCATAACCACTTTTAAAATTTTTAAAAATGTGTGAATTATCATAATGGAGAAATTTGACATTACACAAATATAACATTAATTTTTCAGGACTAGTAAGGCTATTCAGCAGTAATTATGAGCATGGTATGCCAATGAAAACCCAGTTACGGATCATGCAACAAGCTGTAACTTTTTCCAAGAGTTTTACAGTGGGATGAATAGGCTAAAAGGACATTTTTTTTTTTACCTCAGTTTAGTGATTCCTACTCAATTGCAGTCGGGGAGGACTTCAACAGCACACCCTACAGAAAGCATACAATAACTGACAAATTTCTGGATTTCTGCTTTTAACTTTGCAAATATAGTCTCCTGAAGTTATCAGTTTCAAAGGGGTAACCACCAGTGAAAGCTGAGTTTCACCACCAATTCTAATGCATTTTAGGTCAAGGGTATAAAAGACAGGTAAATGGAATTGAGATACAGATAAGCACAATCTAAATGAGCGGAAGAACAGGCTCAAGGGAATGAATGGCCTACTCCTATTTCTATGCTCCTAACATTTACTTTGATACCAGGCATCTAAGCAATGATGACTGGTTGCAATCAGCCAGATTTGTAGTAGATAAAGGCAAAGTTCAGTTTTCACAAGATGTCCATATAAAACTTTATCTTTGTTAAACATACATGACTCAGGTTTAAATTTAGAAATTCTAGAGAAAAAGCAGTGATCTAATTTTAATCTAGGTATTTTCTTCCCTTGTATAAGCCTGGTCTCTGGGGCTATAGGGTAAAGTTTCAAATCTTACTCCACTTTAGAACATATTACCTAGGCTAATATTCCAGTTGAGCTGCAATTATGTTAAATAATCTAGTGGCCAGAAGTGGGATTGAACTAAAAACATGTGCTCAACTGAAAAACAGGTATTTGAGGCATTGAGGAGGACCAATGGTATTTACAGGGCACAAATTGAACTTAATTAGCTTGCTGAACCTCTCTCCTGACTTGTTTGTTTTATTCTTTCATGGGATGTGGACGGCGCTGGTTAGGCCAGCGGTTATTGCCCATCCCCAATTGCGTTTGTTCAGAGGACATTTAAGAGTCAACCACATTGCTGTGGATCTGGAGTCACATGTAGGCCAGTCCAGGTAAGGACAGCAGATTTCTTTCCCCAAAATGACATTAATGAACCAGATGGGCTTTTACGACAATTAACAATGGTTTCATGGTTGTCATTAGACTTTTAATTCCAGATTTTTATTGAGTTCATTTGCCATGGTGGGATTCAAATCTGGGTACCAGAGCATTACCCTGGGTCTCTGGATTACCAGTCCAGTGACAATACCACCACGCCACCGCCTCCTAAAAATAATTTACACTGGATGCATCCAGATTTAATTAAATCTGATTAGATTAGACTAATTAGATTTTCACACCCAGGGAGGCCATAACAATGGCTAGTGTGGTAAAATAAAAATTCACATTAATGGAAGTGGGCATTCTTCAAGGGTGGGGTAAAGGAATACTGTTGCAAAATGGTATGGGGTTTAAGCCTTCATCTAATACTTAATTTTTGATAGTGATTATATAACAGAAGCATGTGTCAAAAAGAGTATTTCATTTTACATCTTAAGCACCAAAACATCACATGAAACAGTAATACATTATGGGAAAATAACTCCACTGACCAAAAATGGGCAAATATAATTTCAGAAATGTTTATCTTACCACACTACTATGAACGTGACTGATGGTTTTGACAATTGCGTGAAGCTACTGTGCAAAGGGCTTGTAAAATGAAAAGCCCCACTGCATAAACTACAGCACTCAATTTTAAAGACACAGGCATCCCTAGGATACTTCCTGTGCTGCAATTACCTGATTACCCATGGTATGTATAAGATAGAAAATGAATCACACGTTTTCATTCAATTGTATAAAATTCTGATCAGTGCTTTAAATTGCAGTAATGTCACTGCATCATACAGCTCATTGTACTCTGTCTTTAGATCTTTATCCCCAGTATGACTCTGCAGTGCATCTCACAGCTGCATCCATGTCAAATTTCCACAAGTGATCAAAAATCCGTTGTAGAAAATTCAATTAAAATTTTGCACATTAGACAGAATTTAGAATGAGAGTACACAAGCATACATCATGGGTAGTCAAAGAATAGGTTTAATAAAAATAATTAAACTTCCATTTGCTCTATAGAACTTCATAGAAAGTAATTCAATAAATTACAAATGACTTTTAAGACTCATTGTACTACAGAAAGCCAATTCAGACTACACAGAATACAACCTGCAAGTACTGCAATTGTTCAAAATAAAAACACACTTAATCATCAAGCCTCCAGCAACATAATTAAATACATGGTCAGAGCAGCTACCAAAGTTTGACTTACAATAACTACAAATACACATATTCAATTTACCAACTCATCAGTGATCCTGTTAATGGCAGCATGTATTAGTGTAATTCTTTTGTGTGTTTGCTCGTGTTGACTAACGCGACATTGGTGCATTGCATCAGCCACTGATTGCTACACATTGTTGTCTCCTGTAGTTTTACTTCTGTAGACTTTTTTTTTTAAATATTAAAAAAGCAGGACCAAAGTCATACCATCCAAACACAATTATTGAGAGTCAGTAAAAACAAAGGAAACGGTTATTAAATCTAATCTGGAGGCAAAAGGAGACAATGTGACATTTTACATACATGTTTGAAAGCTGTGGTCTGTCAGATCTCACCATTGTAAGAGTATAATGACAAAAATACTTTAATTAATTACTAGACTTCAGGGAAACAAACTTTTATATACAGTAATGCTTCATTTCAGACAGAAGGAGCAATTCGGTATATAAAGAAACCAGCACATTATAATTTAGTTTAATGCTGCCTGTGTTTAGCACTACAAAATTACTGTAAAAAATATTTAAAGTATTCACTTAGTTTGCATACTTTTTAAAGCTGTGGTATCCTTTTAGGTGGCATCTACAAACTGCGTTTGAAAAATCCAAATACCATCCTACACATATTCCAGTCTTCAAAATATCATTCATTGTTGACTTGAATATTAAAATCAGTACTGTAATTACTTGGAGGTTGCAACTGTTTTCAAAGTGATTCTTGCATCTGTTGGATTAAAAAATGCTCAAAAGCAGTGGATCGAATATATGTTTTTGTCAAAAATGTTAAAACTTGCCCTGTTTAGAATAATGGAATTTTGTTGGGTGTATAACAATGCCAATTTTCTAGCAGAAATACTTGCAACACAACCAAACCTTGTCAAATTTTCGGTGAAATATAATCTGTTAAATTCTGTACACATTAAGGATCAGACTTCAAGCTCATCAAGTAACCCAGAAGAACAAGTTCAAAATTAATTTGTTTCTGTGCTGTTTCATTTGTCCCCCTTTCATGTATTTAAAAAATATTCAGTTTATACCTATACACTGCACAGCAAAATTGGGCATTGTACTTTGTTTTTGGTGGGTATGGAATTGGTCTATGAAAACAAGCAAAAAGTGGGATACAACAGCTTTAAAAAAGTGACTGCATATTAAACCTCTCTTTGTAAACTGTTGTCTCTAAATACATTTCTAACTGTGAAATCAATATAAATTCTCAATACTGCAAATAGCATTAATTGCCTTTGCTTCTAGCGTGTGGGTACTTGTGCATGTAACACTGCTTTGCAATAATTTAACACCAGCTTTTGACGACGATTTTTCCAGTCTAATTACTGACAGCGGAGAGGAATACCTTGTATTAAATTAAAATTACTGTGCATTTACGTTATGTTAGTGTAACAAACAGAAATATACAGTCAATTCACAAGTAAGATAATTCTGCAATGCATCCAGTCAATAGTGCTCTATTCTGTTAGTACCTGATGAGCTTCTTATGTCGGGAGACTTCTGGTTAATTCTCAAATTCAGTACTGAATGCCCAACGTAAAACTGCTGTTCAGCATTGATTGGTATGACGCTGGAAGGTAATAGTTGCTGGGGACCTAAATTTAAATTGGATCAGCACTGTACCCACAGCCCTTTCCAAATAGAGGTTGGCATGGTTCCTATGGAAAGATGATAATGCGTGCCAAACAATATTTCACTGCAGCGGAAACAATTATATTTTCCAATGCAGCGAACTCGCACACTGCTCTGCAGTGATAATAAACACTGAAAACTGTAGAATAAAATGCATCACTCCCTCTTCTAATTGTATACTTTTATTTCATCAATTCCTATAGTGATTTTTGGCAGGAATGCATTGTGTATTTTAATTTACTGAATAGCTCCTTATGTATTCACAAAGAAGAAGCTAGATAATGTAAATCAGATTCAAAGTATCCTTTCTGGACACTATTCCTATTTCTGCTGCCTATGTTGAGACACCAACTAATCATTCCCATGAAATGAATGACCAGGCAGAATATACTGCACATATCAATTTGACTTCCCATGACACCTTGCCCCTTTTAATCACTTGCAGAGAAAGAACACATGCAAGGTGAAAGCACTCACTACAACCAGCTACGTAATGTAATAAATGAGACATCTTGCAAACTGCGAACAAAGCGAATATTATAGAAACTACTTCTGTAAACCTTCTAAACTAGCACAGCTGAGGTAATAAATAAATAGCCAGTTTTATGGCTGATTGGGAAAAAAAAATCTTCCAAATAACTCAGAAGTGTACCTGAATTTTAAAACTGACAGTGCATCACAACACTTTAGCAATAAAATGCAAACTTCCATTTCGACTGTTGCCATGTTGCATTATCAAGATGTATATTCTACAGTTTTAATGACATTCATTAGCTGCCAGGGTTATTGCTGTGTCTCCTGCAGTTTGATCTGAGTACTGAAATGAGTGTCAAGGAGTTTGTGGATTTATATACAGTAAGTTAATATGATATGCATAAAGGTATTCTCATTTTCCCTAGTTCACACCAAATATATTAAATATACGGCTCTCATGGTGCATATTTCTTTTATTAAAATTAATCCCCTAAAAAAATTAACAACTAGCACTGTGATGCTTCAGTATTTGTTACAACTGATAGCACACATGGATTTTGTTAGCCTCCCAAAACAACTTTACATGCAAGGTACCATTAAATACGTTGTACCTTTAAACAGATACTGAAATTCTTTCAGTTAATCACAGATGAGTATTTTTTCCAAATCATCACTGGGCTATTTACAAATGAACCATTTATACTACCAATAAAGCTGTTCCAGTGTAAGATTAAATATATTATTTCAGGTTCAGTCTTCTTCACTGGAATCTGAATCATCTGGTTGAGTTGTGTCTTCACTCGTGGACAACGATGCTGCTTTCTCAGATGCATCGTCTCCACTGTTTTCATGTGAAGAATTCTGTTCTGTTCTCTCGTGATGTTCTGCTGTCTCCTTTGTAGGCTTGGGCATGGTTACATTTGTATTCCTATTAGTCTGTACATCAAAGATATTAGTCTGAGGAAAACCTGGGATAGGTATGTTAAGGCCTGGAGAGAGTAGAATGCCTGGGTAAAGCATACTGGACAACAACAGTGGATTAATAGCCAGAGGACTGCTGGATGTTGCTGAGGCAGAAGCACTTGTGGTTGGCGTAAGCTTCTTAGGAGAAGATGTAGCAGAACTTGACACAGAGATTTCACTACAAACATCCATATTTTGTTTCTCTGTCCTTTCATTTGTCCCATCTGTTGGCTTGAAGGAATCTATAGTGCTATTTCCCTTTCTATCCTTGGGACCAGTCTCTGAAGGTTTATTCAGTAATTCTCCCATACCAAATATATTTGGTAACCCTGCCATACTAGAATGCATCATAGGAAACATTGACGCCAGGGATTTAGCATCTCCTCCTGCAGATGGAATGCCTGCAGGGAATCCCATTAATCCAGCTGTCAGTTGTAAAGATTGTAAATTCTGGAGATTCTGCTGCAAGCTTTGGAGGCTGTTTAAGTCCATCCCAGCTAGAAGGCCATTGGCGACTAAGGGATTAACAGTCATGGCTGCAGCAGCCGCAGCAGCAGCTTTGGTGAGCTCACTTTTTGGGCGTCTGCCTCTTCGACTAACCTCCTCGCGCACAACAGGTCCTGTGAGAATGCGGTCAAACATGTTTTCTGGTAAATACCCCTAGGAAAAATAAATCAGCTGTGTTAAATGTTTTGCCACATTTATATGCAATATATAACAAGCCAAAATGGTAACTTTAAATCACCTTTTTACCTTTCCTCCTATTCTGATTAATATTCTTCCCTGCTCTCTGAAGGCACTGATTCCTTGCGGCACATGGTTCTACAGGTATCAGACACCCTCGTGAACCTGGATCAAATTGCCATTCTTCTTTTATAAAGTCTAAGCCAGTGAGTGCCAGACAATACAACCACCGGAAATGTCATATACCGTGCACATGTTTTCCATCAAGAATTACTAGTTAGAGGTCAGAAGTGAGATCTCACCTCCGTAACTCTAGGAGCACCAAGTTTAAGCCAGATCACTAAATTCATCACTGAACTAGAAACTAAAACTAGGACTATCCAGTTGACAGATAAACTACATTCTACTTGAAGTGGCTGAGGCCCACTAGAACACTTCTTTGAATGCTGTCCAATTTCAATATATAAGTAGGTCAAATGAAGATATCACCAATACATATAGAAGTTAGAATACAGAAGCAGGCTATTTGGTCCAATCTGTTCATCTCAGATTTAATACCCATGCAATCATAGTTCTAATCACATTTACCCACTCTGTTCTCATATTCATTCGGCTATTATCCTACGGCCAACAACCTAATCTAATCTTGAATGTCAATAGTTTCTACCTCAAGAGAGAAGGTGGCATACTGGTAATGTCACTGGACTGCTAATCCAGAGACCCCCCAGGTGAATTGCTTTGGGGACATGGGTTCAAGTCTCACTACGGCAGCTGATGGAATTTAAATTCAATTAGTAAAATACCTGAAATTGAAAGCTAATCTCAGTTATAGTGACCATGAAACTATCACTGATTGTTGTAAAAACCCATCTGGTTCACTAATGCCCCTTAGGGAAGAAAATCTGCCATCCTTACCTGGTCTGGCCTACATGTGACTCCAGACCCTCAGCAATGTGGTTGATTCTTAACTGCTCTCTGAAATGGCCTAGTAAGCTACTCAGTTCAAACGCAATTAGGGATGGGCAACAAATGCTGGCCACATCTCATGAAAGAATAAATAATAAAAAACCCTAACCCAGGAAGTGAAATCCAAAGCTTTACAACGCTGTATCAAGAAGTTTCTCTTGCCCTCCTTTCTAAATTTCTTGTATTAAATATTGTACCTACGGCCCCTCATTCTTGACTCCAGTCTATGTTTCCACCAACCCTGTCCCATCCTTCATAATTTTGAATACTTTTAATTTATTATCCAGACTAATTATCAATTTATCAACACTGTAATGGAAAAAAGATTAAATCTTTCAAATCTTTCTTCATATTTGTGTTTATTCCTGACAGAGAAGTATTGTACTGAATGTGTTGTGACTAAATAAAATATGGCATTAATAAACTTGTAGAGTGGGCATGTAATTGGAAAATTAATTTCAAATATAAACAAGTGTGAGGTGCTGCATTTTGATAGGATGAATTAGGAGGCCACATGCTATTTGGACAATAAAACTGATGGGGGTAAAAGAGCAAAAGTACAGATACATTAATCACTAAAAGAAGCGAAGCAGATTAATTGGGCCATTAAATAAAGCAAACCACTGGAGCTCATTTCTAGAGGGATAGTGTTAAAAAGCAGTGAAATTATGTTACCCTTCTATAGACTACACTTGGGGTCCTGTGCACATTTCATGTTACAAAAATGAGAGAGGCACTGAATAAGGTTCAAAAAAAGATTCACAAGAATGATATGAAAACTAAGAGGATATACTTATGAAAGACTGAACAGGCTGAGGCTCTTGGTTGAGGGGTGACTCACAAGAAGTCTTTAAGATAACAATTTGATAGGATAGATGTAGAGAAAATGTTTCCACTTATGGAGTCCAAAACTCAAGGGCATTAAATTAAATCCAGTAGGAAATTCAGGAGGAACGTCTATACCCAAAAAGCGGTATGAATGTGGAACCTGCTACTTCAAGCAATAGTTGAGGCAAATAGATGCATCCAAAGGGGAAGCTAGATAAACACAAGAAAGGAATAAAGGAATATGCAGATAGGATTAGAGGAAGAGAGATGAGAAGAGGCTTGTGTGGAGCATAAATGCTGGCATGGAGCAGTTGGGTTAAAGAATAATCTAATCGAGGGTTTTTTGGAATGAGACAGGCTTTTGATTCAGTAGATACTCAAGAAATAGTTTCCTCTAATGCAGGAATCGAGAACATTTTACAACAATAGTAAAAAATAATTACATGTATTATTTCAGAAATATTTTCCTCATATGTACACTGCTTTCCTATACCCACTGTTAACCTTATTTTATATTTTACTTTAGTTCCTTCATTATTCTTATAGCCCTCACCAGCCCTCCTCTTCAATTTTCATTGGTTTCTTACTTCTTAATTTTTCCATGGCATCCCAAAACTACTAGGAATTTTAAAAAGTACTTATTCTGTACATTGGCCAACTTTTCTTCTCAAAAAGGAACCTGCTGTTCCTCTGTGCTCCTACATTCATTTCTCATTCTACCCTACCTCAACTAGTGCACTCAACTATCTAACATCTGCCTCAGTCCAATCTGGTTTCGTAGTTTTGTACTAACTTTACCCTTTCTAGTTGAATCTTAAATCTCATCATATTACAAGGTTTGATCTATCTTAGTCATCATAACCAGATCCAGCAATGCCTCGTGATTTTAGGAATCTATTTTCTTCCCCACAACCCCTCTCCACACCCCCCCCACCCCCAATTTACACACACTCTTTCTAATTGATAAGTGGATGATAAGAATTTCCCAGAACAATAATTTAGTTATTCCCACTCAAGAGCAGCATATGGGATGCTCTACCTGAAAAAGGTGGTGGAAGCTGATTCCATAAATAATTTCAGAAAAGGGAGTTGAACAGATAGCTGAGGATGAAGAACTTCACAGGGCTAAGCAAACAGCGGGGGTGTGGGAATCAGCACAGAGCTCTTTCAAAGAGCCAGCAATGGCACAATGCACTAATAATAGTCTCCTCTTGTGTTGTAAATTTGTACGATTCAGCTCTCTAATACGATGCATATTTTCCTCCCCAGAGCAGACGTATATAATCCACCTCTAATAATGTTGGAAACCCTTATGGTAAAATAATTGCTTCCAGTAAGCCAGTTTATTTCCTGTATTGTGCATTGCAATAAGTGCATTTTAACCCGTTTGTATTAAAAATCTTCCTCCTGATTCTTTTTATCTAAGGTAACTTCAGATCTTTCCCTGTTTATATCTAATCCAATAGATTTTATTGCTCTGCTCCATGTCCCCCTCAATTGTTTTCTACATGAATATTGCCCTAATATGTTTCTCCCTTTGTGATTAGTTGGGAGTGTGACCATTTTTCTTTATCCAACTTCTACTTCCTAGTTGTTAAAAATTGTCCTATAAAGAACAAGTCATTGAAATCAGTGCTATGGGTATTAGCCAGCAAACAAAATGTGACTAGGGTAGAATTTGAACTATTATTAACAGGGTAAAAAAGACCTGCAAATCAATATAACACATAAAGCAAGCACACAGCCTTTCACACAATATTGAGAATTAGATCAGAGAACTGTCATAACCTCCTTGGTACCACACACTGTGGTTTCCCTCATTTGGATGTGAAGAATGAATGAACTAGGAAGAATATTTTACTTTCATCATCTGAATCAAAATCTGAGCAAACAAAAGCTCAAATTACAAAACAAATATGTTTAAACAGCATTCGCACTTCATGCTACAGTGCTGTGTAATTTCTAGTCAGCACTGTTCAAAGTCAATGTCTTAATTATGTTTCAATTTCACAGATCAGATTAACTAATTATTGGAGGTCACAGTCCATCTCTGGCATCTAAACTGTGAATCAAATTGATTAATTATATAAAGACTAGACCTTGTAGAACAGTGATTTGGTTTGCCATTATTAATTCAGATTTACATATTATAAAGCTTAAATAATATAATTTATGATCTTGATTTCTAGCAATTGTATGATCCCCAACTCAGTGAATCTCCAACATACATTGTGGATCTAAAATAGCAGATTTATGGTTCAATTTGAATAGCTTTGAACATTAGAATTACTGAATGAGATGACTGGATTCTCCAAGCCAAACTATCAGGTTGAGTTATTGAAAGATAGCTATTAATTACCTAGCAGTCTAAGCTTACACTTCTGGACAGACTTAATTCCTCTGGTCCCATGTGGGACAACGGGCAGCAAGACTCCACCATTGGTCCCGATCCATCACAATCTAATTAGTTACACTTCTACAACTTCAAAAAAGGTACAAATTACAGCAGTCAAGCTTCAATACGAAACCTTTTAAAATTTCATTTCATTACTTACCGACTGCTTTACTACATTTGCCCATTCTGGCGCAATTCCAAAATCTGGATTTTCCAGCAGCCACCTCTCCAGGTCTTTGATTGGAGGAGCTAGTGAACCACCCACCTAAATTTAAAAAAAATGCTTCCAATTTACAGAACTCCTTTCAACATTTCAGCTTATTTCTCCCTGAATTCTGTGTATTGAGCTTTAAAATATCAATATTGTAAAAATAAATATAGTCAGTATCCACAACATATTGACATACAATGGATAGAATGACTGTGCTTTATGAAAGGCAAGCCTTCTGCAGATACTGGAAATATAGAAAAGATGCTAGGAACAGGGCTGCATCAGTGGAGAGAGAAATAGAGCAACATTTCTGCGACCATTCATTAGAACTCAAAAATATGACTGATCTTCTGCCTCAACTCCACTCTCCTGCTCACTCCCCACATCCTTTTGATTCCCTGAGACCCCAAAAAATCTGTCTATCTCAGCCTTAAATATAATCAATGATGGAGCACCCAGAACCCTCTGGGGTGGAGAATTCCAAAGATTCAGATGCAAAGTGCTTGCCTGCAGCCGTATTTCCTGCATAGAGGAGACTTTTGTTGAACGTGCATTGTGAAGGCATGCATTAATAAATGGCAGATTTGCTGTGTCCTCTCAAATCCCAGCTCAATTCCTCCTAAGTTTCCTGTGCTATCATCGACAGCCAACATCAATTTTTTGAGCATTAACCATACCCTTTGTTACAGGACAGAATGGATAAATACATTTTAAAAATATTTTCCTGAAAGCAGTGATCATGATTAATAATCAGGCAAGCAGATATGGCAGTAGACATTTATTGTAATTAAGGGCTTGTGCCAAAAGAATCTAGAATGGGAGAAAATTGAAAAGTTAATGTTTGTTGGATGATTTCTTTATCTCTGTGAATTGGTAAATGCACAAAGAATGATAATTTTGAACTGCTCATTTCCAGACACCACTAATTGCACTGAACAGTAATGACAGTACAACGTATGTGTTAGACACATGACTGAGTCTAATTACCTTAATGGTATTAGTGCCTTGCACATCTAGCCGACTATTTTATTGGTTTTTAGAGCAAAATTATTGGGCAGGAAAAAGATCCGTGCAGTTGTGGCTGTGAGACAAATTAAATGTTAGTAATCTGTATTTTGAGGCTTCGTGCAATAAGCTTCATGGGAGAGAAATCTTATGGGAGATGGTTAGAATGTGCTCCAGAATGGTACTGTTTAAAACTCAAGTCACATGCTATGTGGCAGTTTTCGGTTATATTCTTCAGCCTGTAACTTTCTTTAGTAGGGCACCTAAAGGTGTTTGCTCTTAGTTAAACTTGCTCTTACACTAATGTTTTTAAATTTTTGGTTTATTCATTCATGGGATGCTAGCATCGCTGGCTAGGCCAGCATTTGTTGCCCATCCCTAAATGCCCTCAAGGAGGTGAGTCCATGTGTTGTAGGAATACCCACAGTGCTGTTAGGAAGGGAGTTCCAGGATTTTGACCCAACGACAGTGAAGGAACAGCAATATAGTTCTAAGTCAGGATGATGAGTGACTTGGAGGGGAACTTGGAGGTGGTGGTGTTCCCACGTGTCTGCTGCCCTTGTCCTTCCAGGAGGTAGAAGTTGTAGGTTTGGAAGGAGCTGTTGAAGGAGACTTGGTGAGTTGCTGCAGTGCATCTTGTAGATGGTACACACTGCTGCTACTGTGCATCGGTGGTGGAGGGAGTGAACGTTTGTGGATGTGGTGCCAATCAAGCAGGTTCTCTGTTCTGGATGGTGTCCAGCTTCTTGATTATTGGAGCGCATTCATCCAGGCAAGGGAAGTGTATTCCATTACACTCCTAACTTGTGCCTTGTAGATGCTCGACAGGTTTTGGGGAGTCAAGGAGTTACTTGCCGCAGAATGCCCAGCCTCTGACCTGCACTTGTAACCACAGTATTTATATGGCTGGTCCTGTTCAATTTCTGGTCGATGGTAACCCCGAGGATGTTGTTAGTGGGGAATTCAGCGATAGTAATGCTATTGAATATCAAGGGAAGAGAGTTAGATTCTCCGTTGGAGATGGTCATTGCCTGGCACTTGTGTGGTGCAAATGTTACTTTCCCCTCATCAGCCCAAGCCTGAATATTGCCTAGGTCTTGCTGCATATGGATACAGGCTGCTCCAGTATCTGAGAAGTCGTGAATGGTGCTGAACATTATGCAATCTTCCCTGAACATCCCCACTTCTGATCTTATGATGGCAGCAAGGTCATTGATGGAGCAGCTGAAGGTGGTTGGACCTAGGACGCTACCCTGAGGAACTCCTGCAATGATGTCCTGGGGCTGAGATGATTGACTTCCAACAACCACAACCAACTTCCTTCTAACTAGGTATGACTCCACCAATGGAGAATTTTCCCCAATTCCCATTGACTCCAGTTTTGCTAGGGCTCCTTGAAACCACACTTGGTCAAAGGTGGTCTTGATGTCACGGGCAGTCACTCTCACCTCACTTCTAAAATTCAGCTTTTTGTCTATGCTTGGACCAAGGTCGCAATGAGGTCAGGAGCTGAATGGCCCTGGCAGAACACAAACTGAGCACCAGTGAGCATATTATTGCTGTGCAAGTGCCACTTGATAGCACTGTTGACAATACCTTCCATCACTTTGTTGATGATCGAGAGTAGACTAATGGGTAGTAACTGACCGGGTTGGACTTATCCTGCTTTGTGTGTACAGGACATACCTTGATAATTTTGCACATCGCCAGGTAGATGCCAGTGTTGTAGCTGTATTGGAACAGCTTGGCTAGGGGCACGGCAAGTTCTGGAGCAGAAGTCATCAGTACTATTGCCAGAATATTGGCAGGCCCCATAGCCTTTGCAGTATCCAGTGTCTTCAGCTGTTTTTTGATATCATGTGGAGTGAATCAAATTGGCTGAAGATTGGCATCCATGATGCTGGGGACCTCAGGAGGAGGCCAAGATGAATCAGCCACTCGGCACTTCTGGCTGAAGATTGCTGCAAATGCTTCAGCAATGTCTTTTGCACTGATGTGCTGGGCTCCCCCATCATTGAGGATGGGAATATTTGTGGAGCCTCCTCCTCCTCCTGTTAGTTGTTTAATTGCCCACCATCATTCACTACTAGATGTGGCAGGACTGCGGAGCTTAGATCTGATCTGTCGGCTGTGGGATCACATGGCTCTGCTGATTTTGCTGTATGGCATGCAAGTAGTCCTGTGTTGTAACTTCACCAGATTGAAAGCTCATTTTTAAGTATGCCTGGGGCTGCCCCGGCATGCCCTCCTGCACTCTTCATTGAAATGTTTTGCTTGGCAAGTTGCTGAAAGTACAAGCTGAGTGCGACTGAGTTTCTGGGACATGAGTGATGAGGGAACGTAATGTGTATTGCCTTAAGCAATCAGATTGAAGAACTGTGCAACTAACAGTGCAAGGACAAATAGTGAAGTTTAATTAGAATGGTGAATTCAATGCCAAATCAGGTACAGAAAGAGAGAGAGAAAAAAACAAAAGAGACTGACAGTAAAAGTTAAAAAAAAAATTACGATCTCCAACAATTAAAATCTAAAGGAATGAGAGAGTCCAAAATGGGTAATTTTCAGAGCTAGAGGGGTTGACTGGCAGTGGTTAACACTTATGACAATGTTAAAAGGATACTTAGGCTGAAGTGGACAAGATTTAACTTTCTGTGGCGAGTTTAGTTCTTTTCTACTGTGCAAGTACAACACCTTTACACAGTTCAATAGCAAGGCAGACAACCTTGCCTTTTCTCTAAGTTAACATTGGAGCAGCACATCTCAAACAGCAACCCAGAAGGAAAAAAGGAGTAAAACTTGGGAATGACGGGCATTGGTCTGAACTCAATAACATGCACTGCAAGAACTCAGCAAAGCTCCACTGACAGCACCTTCCAAACTCACAACCTCTACCACCTAGAACGCCAAGGGCAGCAGATGCATGGGAACATCACTAGCTGCAAGTTCCCATCCAAGCTATTCACCATCCTGACTTAGAAATATATCGCTGTTCCTTCACTGTCATCGGGTCAAAATCCTGGAACTTCATCCCAAGCAGCACTGTGTCTATATTTACACATGGACTGCAGCAGTTCAAGGCTGCAGCTCACCACCACCTTCTCAAGCGAAATTAAGGATGGGCAATAAATACTAGCCTAGCCAGAGATGCCTACATTCTGTGAAAAAATATAACTCCATTGTTTTTTAATTCTAAGGTATAAAAGACCAGTTTGGACTAGTACCAGTCATTTCCCAAGTTTTACTAGTTTTTCCTTCTGGGAGCTATTGGATTTCTCTGTGCTATGCCCTGTAAAGACATATCATATCACTAACCTTCAAGATACAAACTTTATTTAATGTGGACCCCCTGAAATTGGCCAGATTTAAAAGAATAAAAGCCAATGTGCTGCAAAGACGGCCGTCGCTTGTGTATTTAAAAACCGCCTTACTGCCTAGCAGAGACAAAGGGGCAGATCCCAGGTGAAAAGATTTTAACCCATATACTGAGACCCTCAAGGACATTCCCAGATTGAATGGGTCTTTTTTGAAACAAAGAAGCTGATCATCTTAAAACCACACCCCCCCAAGAATGTGTCTTTAAACAATAAGTCTGGATGTGGCTATTCAACCCCCAAGACGACCACCACCATATTTGAGTGACCGCCATTGTGAGGAGTCACAAGGTAAGACAGCCATGTTTGTCCCCTTTGTAATCTTTAAAATGCTGACTGCAGAAAGTAAGAGGCAGCAGCAGAAGGGCAGTAACACCTATGCCGTAAAAACCGGAGATTGTAACATCATGAAATCTCCAAGCCTGTTCCTTTTCGGGTCCACCGATACAGCAAATTAACCTCCTGGTAATGAGACTACATGCAACTAATTTTGTGACCTGCAGAAGGTCCATCCCTTCAAGAGAATCCTGAAACAACTTTGGCATACAACTTTGACTGTTGAATTCACCTAAACTACCATTCAAGACTGAAAACATCATCCTCATCAGGCCTGCAACATGTGTTTTTCAGACCAAGTGAATTATGAACTATTCTTTTGCTTATAACCTGTAAAAGTGCACTATTCCCTTCAACTGTACTTTAGTCAAGTGTGTTTACGTGTGTGACTGAGAGAGTTGAGTGCCATAGCACTAGATTTCAGGGTGTGTGTAAATAAACAATCCTCTTTATTTAAACCCATGAAAAGCTTGCTGCTGGTTACTCAAATTGTCCACACACTTGGGGTTAAAAACACACATTTTCCTCTCAAAAACTTACTGATTATGGACAGTTGGGAAAAGAACAGGGATTTCAGAAGTGCTCTCTCACCCTGTCCATAACATGTGTTTAATTGTACATCTGTTGCTCATCTGAACTTGCTATAGCACATGTAGAAATAACAGACTCGATGGGCCAAAGGGCCTCTTCTGCACTGTGATTCTGTGAACAGTGTATGCCATTAGCTTTGCTGTTATTTGACAGTAAATTCTAGCCTATTGTTTCCAAGTTATTCTAACGCTTTCAATCAGTACCACTAGCTTGTGTGTGTGTAGGGAAAGGAGAAAAGTTTTTCACGCTAATGGTGACAACGAGACAGACAGACTTATTCACAAGGAAAATGTCTTGTAGTTACACCTTCACAAAACGGTTCTCTCATTTATAATACAAAAGTCACCTTTTTGGCATTTCTTCTATTTATAACAGGCACACGTTCTTCTCCAGTCAGACTTTTGACATCTATTTTGTTAGGGTTTCTGCACCGATGTCTTTTTTGCTTTGGCCGATCACCCAAAATCTCAGGTTTAACAATTTTCTAAAATAAATGGCAAAGGTTTTAAAATTATAAAGATACTACTGTAATAACATGAGTCAAGGGTCTGAAAAGAAACATTGAATAAAGGCTGAGAAATAATACATATTAGTTTATAATAATCACAAACAAACCGATTATAATAGCTAAAACATGACATACCCACTCTTCCCCACCCCCATCGCAATGTATAATGTAGAAGCAAATTAATTTAATGCAAAATCTCCAAGTATAAATATTTTGCATTAGTGCATTAATAAACAGAATTTTAAAAAGTATAAATCCTTTCAGCCACACGAAATAACAGCTCAAACACATTCAACAAAGGCTGTTTCAACTTCTAATAATCACAGTGGGCTAAACCTTCCCAACTGCACTGTTTCTGGGCTGCACAGCTTTGTTCAGTTCTGGACAGGTACCCTACAATCATAAATGCTTACTGGAACACGCGATGACACATCTGCCACATAGTCTGGGTGGTCCTTGAGCCACTCCTCTAAATCTTTTCTTTTTGGAGCATCATCCCCTGTGAGTCTTGCGCCATTTTTCACGTTAATAACCGAAACATGACTTTCAACATCAAGTTGTCCTTGAGATAGACTGAAAGCTGTTTGTTTGTTGGTTAACTCAACATTAACCTATAAATAGAAACAGCTGTAGTAAGTCTGCAGACATTTCCAATATTTTCTACAGCACTGTTTACAAAACAATTACTCGAATACTTTACAGATTGAACTTCACTGTAGTTTCTTGATGGAGTTTCTTTGAGTATTACCATTGTACAATTTCAAAATTTGTCAGTTACACCAAACTGGGGGCTGTGGATGCAGAAGACTCAGCCAAAATGCAGGATAATGTTAATAATTTTGCAGAATGGGCATGTAATTGGCAAATACATTTCGTTATATGAGAGGTCGTTTATTTTGATACGCTTTAGAAAACAAGGATACAAAAATTTGGCAAGACCTGAAAGCTCCCACGTGGATCAGGATCTCCAGTTAACTCACGCCCCTTTCCTCTGATGCATGCAGCATGCAAACTTTGTGCTGCATCTTATTTAAATAATTTCTGGGTGCAGCTGCATGCCTGGGCAAGGGATGTAAAAATCGCAAGAGACCAGTACTGAAGTTAGTCTGCACCGCTTAAAAAGCAAGAGGCTTGAATTGGCTGCAGATAAGTGCATCAGCCAGAAGAACAGTGAATTGTGACAAAAAGATTTTCCAAGACTTCCCAGCTCTTGAAGCATTTGTTGAGGTGAAAAGAAGGGCTGTTGTCACCTATTAGCAGTGGAGGGGGCCAGGAGGCCCTTGAGATAAATTCTCGGAGGCAGTGGGAGCAGATGGCTGCGACAGTCACTGACACTGAGGACCTAGGTGCAGTCCCACAAGTCGTACAATGACTTCATGAGGTCAACGTATGAAACTTCAAATGCCATACCCTACCAACTGCACTACTAGCCTCACATACTGCCCAAGTCACCTCACCTCCAACTCATCTACTAATAACCTCCATCATTCATGACTCAAACCTAACATTGATGCCTCACTTTCATCACAGCTTGCTCACATTGCCAGCTATTCAACCATAACACTCATTACCAAGCAAATAGCATCAGACTCACGGACACATTTTCCTCTCCCTTGCAGGACAAGATGACACACATTCAGAGGAAATAGGAGCTAACTGGTTACGCCCACGAGGAGACAACGGGTGCCATCATTAGAGCAGCCATGATTGAGGCCATGGTCAGCGGTGGGACTGAAACCTCTGAAGACAAGGCATACTCATAATTCCATCTCATTTCCTACTTCTTAATCATCAACAATCTCTTCCGATTTACAAGCTGATGGTGGAAGCAAGAGGTGCATGCTTACCCTATCTTTCCTGCCTCACTACAACTCTATCCCTGTGAGATTCTCTTTTCAGACGCTCAAGAATTGAAAACTGCGTGGAAGAGATGGTGTTGGAAGAGCAGGAAGATCGTCTTGAGGGAGAAATAGCATCACTTGGTCTCACAGTTGTAGTCACCTGCTCAGGTCCTGCCTTTGCATGTGATTTAGAGGATAGCATAAAGGCAGGGTCACATGGTGAGCAATGTTCCCACTAAGGCATGCAGCAGCCTGCAAGGTACCACAAAAGACTTGTTCGGTGATGAATAATGCGAATGCACAGCTCTGCAAAACAAATTTAAAGGGATCATGCAGAGGTATCTAAATTTTAAAGGGAACATATTGGTGAGACACGAGGCACATATGGCCTGCAGCCAGAGCACAGGACACAGGTAATACAAGTGCCAGCTCACTGGAGGGCGAGGTTGTACATGAGTTCTGCTGCAGAGTACTCAGATTTGACTTCCGAAAAAGGCTGATAAACAAGCACACTGAAATGCTTGGTGCGTCGGCAGCCTGCCAAAAAACCTCCAGTCACTGTCAGGAGCATGGAGTAGTCCAGGATCAACTTGGCACAGGACGTTGCAGAGGGCTTGGAATCCATCCTTTCCCATGTGGAAGTAGTGAACAACTCAATTAGCACTTCTGCAGACCCAATCATGATGCCTGATGGCCAACATCTTAGTCCCATTGCAGCACAAACAGAAGTCATCCAAGATCTGAGTACTGCAGTGAGAACTCAAGCTGAAGTCATGCAAGATCATCTTGCTGCCACTTTGGCTCACGCTGCTGCAATCATAGCTGTGGACACCAGTGTGCAAAGGGTTTGTGTGCAGGGTGTCACAGCGGTCCAGCAATCTGTTCTCCAACAGTGCTGAGTTTGCTGAAGCGCTACCCTTTAGGGATGTCAATAGCTCCGTAAAGCACATACCTGTTGTCCTCTCAGGATAATAGCATTCGTTTTCTCACCCCTGCCATTCAGCCAGAGCCCTTGCTGTTGCCTGACAGCTAGCCAGCCCATTTCTGTGCTGCAAACACTTTATAACACTTGGAAGTAAGGAAGCTCTTCCAGGGTATATTTATTCATTGCCTTGAGTGTTAAGTTTTTTGCTGTCTTTCGAGCAAATATTTGATGGTCTATTAAAAGTTTAGACCAGTTAATATTCCAGCCTCAAACAAGAAAATGGCTTTGTATGTAACATTTAATGAGCTGAAGTCAAAATATCCTCAGCTGACATTAAAAAAAATTGAGCTACTTCAACTGGCATAAACAGGATTCCCTCAAAGTGATTGTGGTCCTAGTCTTTTGCTCAGTTTCATTTTGGTGGATGTGATCAAAATTTAATCTCTTTCCTGATCATTTCAAATTACAGAGTGGTTAATTTTCTAACTAAAGGCAGCAGCAACGCCAACATTGCCGGAAAGGATACAATTGGATAGCAAAATAAAATTAACAGCTGTCGAGACTGAATGAGCAAGGTTTCCACCCACCTCCACATACTAATGTAATAAATTGTCTCCAGTTATAAACTTTCAGCTCCCCGGCTTATTTATTCCACCCTTCAAATACTGCAACAATTAGCAAGCTTCTTGTCTTATTAAAACGTTTTTCAACTTTTGCCAGAAAATACAGGTCAAACAAATCATCCTGTTATGGTTTACGTGACCGAGGAAATACGTCACCACATCAATGCTTTGGTTGAGGAATTAAAACCTCCTTGCAAGAGTGCCAACAAGAATTCTGCCTTCCCAACCCACAAAGTGTTGTCCTAGTGCTTGGATGCACAATAAGTTTTAGATAAACTTTAAAAAAAGTGTTGACTTCAGCCCAAGATGGCCCACACACAACTTGACTCATTGCAATGACTTCTTCAACCCTGATTTCCACTGCTCTCCACACTGCACTGTCCCACTGTCACAGGCAGTTCTTAAATCTTGTGATTAAGAAAATTATGACCAACACATATACAATGTTGTCACTTTTTTCCTAATAGCTTGGGGTAGACACCATCAGGTCCTAAATATATGTCAATCTTATTTTCTCTGTTACTTTTCTTTCTGAAACATTAAATTCCTCCCCTTGATTTATTTTCAGAAGCTCTTGACCCACTGCGTTATCCTCTTCCACTACAGTGAAAAGCGATTCAAAATACTCATTTATAACTAGTCTGCCATTTCCTTATTATCCATATCCACATACACAAAACATGTAACAGCTGCATAATTATAAATACATATTCCTTGGAACTCAATAAAAAAAATACCCAGGAAAAAACACTGCGTGAGTGTTAAATAGTCACCTGAATCTTAGAGTTTCTGTGAACCAGAAAAGGTGGCTTACTCAAGGCAACAAGTCAAAACATCCTAGAAAAAATTCCACACAGCAAGTAAACAAAAACAACTTTTACTCTGGCAGTCACTTAATTTGGGGCACAAATAACCAGCATTTGACCACTGGTTCCTCATTGTTACACTGCTAACTCTGACACACTCACCCTGCGAGCACAATTACAGACTCTCAAACGAGTCTAGGATCCTGGTTCCTGGCCATGAAAAAAAATGTTGGATTTAGCAGTAAATCTGGAAAGCTGTTTTTGCCCCGCTCCTTTTGAAAGTACAATCCCATGTTGGGATATGACTCTAATCATGTTTGCACATTTTGAGCAGAGGTCGCTGGATAGCAATTCACAATGGGAACCCTTGAATACAGAATATTCTGCTGCCCCAAAGCACGATACTCAACAGCTTGTTATTTCCTTCTATATTTCAGGTTTACTGACACCAGCTGTGTCAGTTCAGTTGGTATCAGCTCATTCAACACAGACTAGGGATTAAATTTGTGACCTCCTTGGTCTCTCTGTGTTGGTCACTCATCAGGAGGTAAAAGTACCACTGAGCCAGCAAGGAAACACTTCAGTGGTTCTGATGTGGTGCATTGAATGCTTTGGTTTTGGGCAGCAGAATATACTACAAGAGCAAAAGTAACTAAAGAGGATCTAACCTGCTCAGCAAAGCATGATGCATGTCAAAATGAGAGCAAACATCAAATACAGCAATCAGGTAGAAGTTTGGTACCAAGAAACTGGCTGAAGAAAAGCCAAACCAACAAGGCAATATAAATAAATGAGGTTAAGCAACAAAAACTAAGTTTTACACTTATTCATTCATTCTACAGTGAATACACATTATAGACTTTACCCTTACAACTTGGTGATAACAATACTACAAATATACATGTAAACATACCGGTTGTATTGATTTGCTCCTGTTCATAAAGAGGATGTCTATTCCTTCCACATTCTTTTTCCTTCCTCTTCTCTTTTTAACAATTGGTTGGCCATCCAATAGGATCCCATTTGTACAGTGTCTTGATACCTGTTGTGAAGTACCTGCTAATGCTGATTTAGGATCAGAGATCACTGTGGAGGCGTTGCCAGGTAAATTGGCATTGAATAATACTGAGGATGACAAAGAGTTGGAGCTCCCAGCACCCAGTAAAGATTTGGAGAGGTCCACAGCCAACTCCTGGCTGCTGTCAGAAGCAGAATATAAATCATGCAGCCGTGCCATGTATTGCTGCTGATCTGAAGTTCCTTCTTCAGCCTCAAGTGCTCTCTTCTGACTGAGCCTTTGCTTCTGAAAAGTTAACTTCAATCCACCTTCCTATTGAAACAAATGCTAATATTAAAAAAAAATCCATCAAAAGGTGTCAAATCTACCTTTTCTGCTGAAGCCTTATTAGCTAAAATTTGGCGTTTGGAGAACAAACATCAATCGTATTTTAGCTCAAAGATAAGCACAATCACTCAAGTTTACAATGTATATAAATATATCCATCAAAAATTTAGGCACAAATGCATTAAAAAAATCAAAAGGAGAATTATATTCTGTAGCATGTTTAAAAATCCCAGCTGTAACTAGTAATCAATATAGGTGGAGTAAAAATTTGTGTCAATTAATCCATTTTTGAGATTCACAGAATTAGTTTTTCTTTTATAATGTTGTCCTTTGTCACAATCTGGTACCTCAACCTAGTGCCCATTCTTCATGCCTGAGTTTAGACAGAGTGCACAATTGGTTATCCTATCAAAAATAAGTGATAATGAGATGAATTAATATATCAAGAATTATGACAACTATTGCATAATTGAGGGGTCATTTTGTTTTCTAATTGAGACAATTTTAATGTGCCCTTTTCAGAATTTAAAAAAAATTCTCTTTTAGGTTTCACATGTCATGCACCAGCTCAGTGTGGATAGAAAGGACTCTGCCAATGAAGCTCTATAAGTGACCCAAAATCGGTGTGAGGCTTGCCCAGGCTGACTCTTGCTCCAACCAGATGAGGAAGTATTTCTATCTTTGACTGCTTGACTGATACAGAGGACACACCTTGTGGATAATAACTTATGTCGTGTGGTTTCACCATGTGCACACCTATTCCATGCCACAGCATCTTAAATAGATAAGTCCAATGAAAAGAGTTGCCAATCCTCTAAGAATTAAAGGTTAATCTCCTGGATACTAATATGAGCAATCCAGAAGAAAAAATCATATGGGATTAAAAATATAGCAGATGGGAACAAAAGCCGACTGACAGTTAAGAATCACCTATTCAGGTAACAAAGAGTCTGCTCGTTTTGCAACTGATATGAGAAGGCAGCATATTGCAAGCATGGAGGTAGTGCATAAGCAATGGAGACAGTGGGGCATTCAGAGGTAGGAGATCATGTAATGAAGTCTTCTTTATTATATCCAAGGTTGGCAACCCTACTCATGGTGCAAGGCTGAAAACTGATTTACTGCAAATTATTCAGTTCATCACCTGATGTTAACAGACAATTGCAAAGTTTAAAAATCTGATGAATCAAAGTAGCTTAAATTTTCCCCAAACTTAATAAACCAAGTTTGAGAAGCTTGAAATTATTTACAATGCAATATGGTTACGTTATGCCCATTTTCAAAGCAACCACAAAGGCTGAGAAGTATAGTCTTTTTTCTTTTTAAAAAAAACCTAGATTGGTGAAAAAAAATTTGTTACTGAAGTAAAAAATTATTGCTTAAGAATAGTGCCTCTCAATTTCTATGTCAAAATTTCATGACTTCCATCATTCCCGGGGACAGAAATTTGGTTGTTTTGTGGAAATCCAATAAAGAGTTTTAAAATTGGAGAGCCTCAAAAATCTTCTCAGACTCACTTACTTGTTCTGCAGGTGCTGTAATGTTAAAATAATTACCAATGTGGCTACATACTACAAATGTTAATAAATATAGGAGTACCTGCTGTCACTTGAAGCTGCCAGCTCAGCACTTAGTGTCAGATATCCCAATATTTACTGACAATTTTGACACAGGGCAAAAAGCTGATCATGCTGATTTATTTTTAAAAAATAGAAAACAAAAGCAGGCTATTCGACTTAAAAAGCAGAGAATTAAAAAGAGAAAAAAAAGCTCTTTCTGCATTTACTAGAACACATGCTGTGCCATCAACCTTCAATCACAACCAGATAAGTTGTTTTGTATTAAATAAGGATCCACAGGTTCAAAGGCCTACAAACAGCGAGAAACCACAAAATGCAAAGCATTAGGTAAGCACTGTTGCTAGGAAAGCCTTCAGAATTGCAAAGGGGTAAAGCAGAAATAAAGATTTCAAAATGCTGCGCATTACAAATACAGCTCACATCTAAATAAATGTACTTTAAAATTAACAATGGTTATAAAGCACAAAGGAGTAATGTATATAAAGTGTGCGAAGGAAGTAGTTCAGAGTGAAAACGCTGCTGGCAGCCAGATGCGCCGTAGCATGCTGCACACTGCAAAGATCTGCAATTAGAATCAGATCTAACAGTAATAAAAATGAACATACGTCATTGATTTTCACTGTAAACTCCTTTTCTCGCACATGCTTCTTCACCTTTGTGAACTGCGACAAAAGAGAATTATCTTCTTTAACACCCTGGCTTCCTGATGTTATAATAGTGGAATCACTGAAATTTCCCATGGCTGAAGGGCTATCGAGCAGTTTTGTTGTGTAAGATGAGGTCACAGCATTGTAATCGTAACTTCTTCTTGATGGAATCCAATTTCCTTTCAACACTGCATGGCATATGCTATCAATTCTGTTGATCATTACGCGGTCCTACGTTAAAAAAAAAATACCTTTAGAAATTTCTTGTGAACTAATTTCAATGTTCTGAAATAATTTTTTCCTGTAAAACGTTTAATCCTTCAAATTAGAAACTAAAACATATGAAATTTATAGTATTGCACTCTGCCTAAGCCGATAGTAACTTAGATTGTCCAAAATGAAGCTATCAATTTCAGTTCATACCTTTGGCCAGCAGGAGGCAGCAAACCTATGTCTTTCTTGGAGGAAGTGACTATCAGGCTTTCCACTATCTGGTAGAAAGCTGTCCTGTGTCTCATCATGTGTAATACTGAGAGATGCTACACTATCTTCATCATAGGTCTTCAAGTGCTGTGGTGCTGTGCCTTTAAAGAAATGCAATTGATTTTGCATTAAAATAGTATTTCAATACAGCCCTAATGGTTACAAATTGCAATTTTTAATTCACGTTCACAGAGAGCAAATCAACTATGCAAACAAAGCAGAGGATATGAGACTCAACTGTGGTTAATAATATTTATACTCAAATTAACCTGCCCTTCATTCCATCCAAGGGAATGATATCCAAGCTCTGATAATTCAGCACAGATAGGGATTCAATCCTGTTTTTCTCAGCTCTAAGGTGCCAAATGTTGCTGCTACAGCATATTACATTGTCTGCATCATATTGTATTTTGCTGCTCTGTGCTATATATGCCCAGAGGAACTGATCTGTATATGCTGGTGTAATGTGCCAGATGTGGTACAGAAGAAAATCTGGTTTGCAAGTTCAGCTAGATGTATATATGCTTTTGTGTGAGGGCGATGGTGATCTTGTGGGTGGCAGTTGTGAAATGTCCTATTCTGACACAATTGCTTTGTTAAGACTGGGAGTGTGCCAGTAGCAATGTTACACCACTGGTATCTTAAGTCATTGCTAAGTGGCACCTGACACAAGATAATAATTGTTTTCTAGAATAATGTATTGCTATTTAGAATACATATAGCAATTTTTATTATCAAAATGAAAACCATCCCTGGCTACACAGGAGACAAACATATTAGTAATTTTTTGCATGCATTAGACCTACATTCAATGCCTAAATATACCTATCAGCAAGAATCTCAGGCATTGACTATGTTTTTGTTTGAAATAATGACTACAAAAAAAACTATGAGACACTGTACCATGTACATATTCACATTGCTCATATTATCCACATGCCTGAAATGCTATTGGAATTTTAGCTAGTAGAATGCATGGCGTCCATTATTTGGTGAAATGCTAGTTAAAATTACTTCAGCTCAAAACTTCACCACGTCTATACATTATTTCTGAAAAACAACTGAAATCTCTCTATTCTGATAGCAGCTATTTGCTGCATTTTCAAAGACACTACTTCGTTTATGTAAACCCAACAAATGTTTGGCTGAGGAAGGAATTTCGGTAAGAGGCACTTACAACCTGCAGTGGTCTGTTTATCATCGCTGTCACTATCATCAGAAGAGGATGACGAGGAAGACGAGGACGACGACGATGACGAGGAGGATGAGGAGGAAGAGGAAGAGGATGACGAGGATGAGGAGGACGATGAAGATTGTGATGAGGATGATGACGACGATGATGATGAAGGTGATGATGAAGAAGAATTGTCTGAATCAGAGTCTGAATCGGAGCTAGAATCAGAACATTCTCTGTTTGCTTTTCGTTTGTTGAGTACAGAGTTTGGTGTAAGGGGTTGAGTTCTCGCTGCAACCATACATCCATCTGGATCTGGGTCCAATTTAATGCCAGTCTTCTTGTCTAATCTATTCTGCAATTGAAAACCACCCACAGCACTCCAATGTTCTGATTTCACTTTACTCTTAATCTCAGTGTGCGTTGCATCTTCGTCATCAGATGAACGTGGCTCCTTTTTTACAACTGCTGTCCTTTCACACTTTACAGTTTCAGTCTCGGACTGACTTTTCCTATCTTGCAGCTTAGATGGTAAATGGAGAGGTGAGGATGAAGATGGATACTGATGGTGCAAGAGTGGCGTGGAACTCCTGGATTGTGTAACTTTGTTCTGGCTGTAGTTTCTTTGAGCCATCATGAAGGAAAGCTCCGAATCACAGAAAATGTGATAATCAGTCTTGCTGACACCATGCTTGGCTGCTCCAGTAAGCAATTCCTTGTCATGCTTCCCACTCTCCCACCACTCCGGCAGGTCTGGGCCTGGTTGGCACAACTTTAACCGCTCGTCAAGTTGCGGATGGCGAAGAACTTGCTCTCGCACTTTCCGGAGCAGCTCAATCCGATAAAGTGTCCTGGAAGCACGTTCTTCTGTAATAGGTTGTATGAAAATGGGTGGATCGAGAAGCTCTAGAGTGAAAAAAAAAGATTTTCTGCATGTTAATCTTGAACTTTGAACTCTAATAGTTAATACCAAGCATTACCAAATTCCAGGCAATGCAACAATTTGAGTTTATGCTATAAGTTTTGGATTGTGCACTTCAAAGTTCCTAAATACCATTCCAGTTCCTACATAATTCTGATACATATGATCCCAATGATCTACAGTACTGCTCTACTGCCAGTATTGAGGACAGTTTTGGGATTACACTGCCTAACTGGGAGTTGCAACAGTAGTTCGTATATACAATAGAATTTTCACCACTTACATAATTAATAGATTCAAACTTTTAATCAAGGACTGAGCTTTGAGTGCTGTCCTATGGACTGAATGCACTACAAATATTGAACAGTTTCATAATCAGTGACATTTAATTCTGTTTAGCACTTCAAAATTATGCATATTGGACAAATTGGTGAGCCACACCTCAATCAAACATGTAATTAACATTGATGCAGATAAAGAGAACATAGGAACTACACTTCAATTAATAACCACAGTTTCAAGTGAATATATTTAGTTGAACAAAAATACTTACAAATACTCTGTGCCCTTGTTTTTTTTCCTTATTTATTTTGTGCTACCTAGATTTAGTAATTCAAAATAAAGACAGCTGATAAAGCATGGTTTTGCATGGCCTGAGGCTGAAGGCAGCATGTACTGTGCAATAACCTGTTGTCTCTTTGCAGGTCTAGAAGTCTTTTCTTATTGTTGCTACTGTGCATTTTTTGCTATCCTATTGCAACAACACAAACCTTTAATAATCACCAAACCATGATTTAGCATGTTCTACAATTGGAGGATCAAAATAACAGCGATGATGCATGATCAGCAGTTGTTTCCTCAAATCACTCATGGATAAAGCTAGCTCCAAATGGCATGGATTTATGAGAAAGAGAGGGAGGAAGAATTCACACCATTGGCATTGTTGCTTGCACAAATCTATCATAATATAGAATCCCGATTTACATTTGTGCAGGTTATTCTCATTCCGATCAAAACTAAAATTTTCCAAATCTCTGCAGCTCCCTCACCCAACGTTAAGAGCACTTGTTCACCAAACTCCTATCAAACAACAAAGCTTAATCAGGACCAACTGCGTAATTACTCGTCATTGAGATTGCTACAATATGCCATGATCATATGATAAAAAATAACTCAAAAGTGACATTTACTAACATATATTAATATAGGTATGAGGTAACTCAGTTATCTGTACCTTCTTTCTCTTTGGGTGGTAGGCGGCAAACTCTTCGACACATGGCAATGAAAGCGTATAGATACTTCTGCAGACTCTCATCTGTCTTCTTATTCAGCCTGGCAATAGCTCGGAATTTGGTCCAGTCAAATTTTTGCTTGTCTGGATCATAAACAACACCAAAAGTAGACACAACTCTGTAAAAATCAGCTTCTTCTCGCCTGGTCCACCTAATGGAAAAACGATAGATTAGCTGCTCTGATATGATGTGGCCTCAGCACCTATTTTAATTAAGTTACTTTTCACCAGTGAAGTAATTGTCTCTATGATATCATTTTGTACCAAATCAAAAATATAACATTGTAAGTCTTTTAGTTTACTAAAGGGATAACTCAAATCATATAAACTGCCAATCTTAAGAGTTAATTGATTATATAGAATGCTACAATACAAATGTACTCCATTTTATATTATATGGTCTGACGATGGTTGCCTTGCATGAACTAAGACCACAGACGCTGGCTGTCCAGGGAAATAAATAGCTCTACCTCTCAGAATGCCGAGTGCCCTAGGATATCTGAAGGATCTTCTTTGGGCAGGATTTTCACTAGTGAAGATGGATGGTGAAAAGACTTGAGGGTCTGTTATTTTATTGCCAATTCCCACAAAGTGCTAAACTGAGAAATTCTTTCTTTTGTTCAAGCACCAGTGCATTGTACAGGCCTTTTTGTGAACAATCTCTCCCAGTCTGTTACGTAGCAATTCACCATCCTGACGGTTTTCCATATGTGTACACTGAAATTCCCTCAACACTAACTTGTGTAACACTCATTCTTCTGTTCTGTTACATGCAGAACTGCTAGGTAGACTGGACTGATTTCGGTTTGATATGGTATGAACATGGTAAGCTTGATGGTGGGCCCTTTGAGATAGGCAATAGCTGTATAAAAGGGAATTGCGGTCCACCTTGATTATAGTGATTGACTGCTCATTCAATTATGTCCAAGCTGTAAAAGTAACTTCTTCTGCGGGTCCTCCCATGACTGAAAGGTCCAATGCAGGGTCGGAATGGACATCCTCAACTGGCTGTTCATGTTGTCATTGTTGGTGCTTGGCAGAACTTCTTCAGCTGTGCCACCTCTGGCCTTCCCCTGGGAATGCTTGATGTTGCAAGTTTGGCATAGATGGTCCTCGAAGAATGCGGAGCTAAATTTCAGTGCTCACCTCCTTCGGTGTTTTCCCAAGAGAAGTGGTCTGCAATGCACAAGTTTGTAATACTCTTCTTTTGAACAAAAAAGGTATCCTTGTATTGTTTGTACTGGCCACCTTGATGTTGTTTCCCCTGAGACAGTTTCCCATAGAAGATCTGCTTGGGGATTCTGTAGCTATCAATGTGGGAATCTAGTCTGCCCATCGAAATTTAATTTTCTGGAGAGTGTTCTCTATGCTGTTGAGTCCAGCATGATAAAGGACCTTGTTGTTTGGGATTTTGCCCTGCAATCAAATTCTCATGATGGACCTCAGATGTCTTTGGTAAAACTGTTCCAGAGCTTTGGTGTGATGCCCATAGCAGACCCAGGGTTCTGCACCTTATGGCAGGGTGATTACGACAATGGCCTGGTAGAGTTTGATTTTAGTCTTCAGCTTAATGCCATGCTGCTTCCAGACATGATCATGCAGTTAATCATAGGCAGAGCTTGCTTTCTCCATCAATTTTGGCATCCCTACCTACCGAGGTATGGTAATTTTCCATAACGTTGAGACTGGTGCCATCAACGGTTATGTCTGGTGCTTCATAGAATGTGCCTGCTGCTGCCTGAAACAAAATCTTGGTCTTGGAGAAACAGATTTGAAGACCAAAATTTTTGAAAGTACTCGAGAATTTAACACAGTCTAGGTGTTTACCCCAGCTGCCCACAGCAAGGAGAAGTTTCTGCATACAGAAGTTCTGATTACTGCCACTGTGAATCTGGTGGAGGCACACAGAGTGCAGAGACTGAAGAGTTTTCCTGAAAGGAACCTAATGTCGATGCCAGCAAGCACGTCTCTGGTGGCTTCTTGAAACAATCCAGCAAAGAGATTGAAGAGCTGGGGAGCTATGACACATCCTTGCTTTATGCCCCTGGTTACCGCAAAGCCATTGGATATCTCGCCATAGGCACAAACACATCCAACCAAGCCATTATGCAGTAGGCACAGGATTTTGGCAAACTTGTTCATCCTAGCTTGGAGAGCAACTGCCACTTTAATTATAGGTAACAGTGAGGGTGCAAACCCTGCAGAGTAAACTTGGCGACTAGCCATGTGGTCATGGTTCAATCTTGGGAAAACATGCGTTGCTTGATGGCTTTCATATGCTGAGGTTCATGTTCTGGGGCTCAGAGGTGGTGTTAACAGGTGAATTAAGAAAAGCGAACTGGCTGATGTATTGTCAAAAAAACAAACTGATACTTGTGCAGGGAAAGTACTAGATTCCTACAGTATGAAAAGTGTAATATAGTAAATATGGCAAAAAGGTGCACACATTTTGTAGGTTTCAACTGAAATTCGGTTTAAAAAAATGTTCAGTGGTGAACAAGCATCAAGCATGCAGATTTTTTCAAAAATTGTACAGAAATATCTCCATTTAACAATTTTCTTTGTTTGTTATTAAGGACTCCAGTTCTCCAGAACTGGAATTGTAACAATATTGTAATCAATGGAGTAAATGACCTAGCATTAAAGAAAGTCTGAGACATTATGGCACAGGAGTAAGCTATTCAGCCCATCAAGTAAATGGTGGCCCGCTGAAGAGCGGTCTAATCAATCCTGTTCTCCCGCTCTTTCCCTATAGTCCCGCCAGCTTACTTTCCTCAAGTTTGTAGTTTGAAATGAAGATGCCATTTAAACAGGAAACAATATTTGAGAAATCTCCACTGACTTGATACTATGATTGTTCCTACATGTACCTTTGCTGCTTCTCGATTTTAGCAGCCTCCTTTGCTTTTACAGTGTCAGCACAAAGCCGTCTTCTCCTATCTCCTTTTGTTTGCGCTTCCTGTTTAACCTGCTCTCTCTTATTACTGCGCTGATAAGCGGTTACAAGTCGACGCAGGCGTGTTGTTAAAGCAGATGCCGTTGGCCAATACAGCAGATCACCTTCCCCCAAAGGGCCGTCTAAGATGAAAAGGAAAGGAACCTTTTATCTTCAAGTAAACGATAATCATCTAAAAGATCTATATCTTTAAATCTAGTTGCAACAAAAAAATCATCAAATCTTCATTCTCACCTGTAATTATTAGATCCCCAGGAGAAGATGCAGCATCCTAAAATAGAAATGTTTCAGAAGAATTGTTTTGAGCTAGTTACACCCAATTTTAATAAATAGAACAAGATTTGTACATAGTTAAGAATTATTAATCAATGCCAAACTAATTTTCACTATTAAGTAATACTGTATTACAATTACAAAGAATCAGTTTTTCTCAGGAACAAAGTAGCATATAACATATATTAGAAGTTTTTTTCATTTGCACACCTCCATTTCATCCTTGAATAATGGTTGAGTTGGTTTATATTCTGGATCTTCACCATCCCTGTTAGAAAACCCATAGATTAATTAGAATATTATCAACTAATAATACTTTTTTCAAGTTTATAGACAGTAGTGTTATATATGATATAGAAAAGTAAGATAGAGAGAGATAAAGGTTTAACTACTCAAAAATTCTAATTTTTCTAACACATGGAACCCAACCCCACAACCATCTTCTCACTTGTTTGCAGGTTACTCAGTATCGTTCATCATCATCAACTAAGCAGAAGGACAATGTGGGGGTGTCATTAATTCTCCAGCACCCTTAATTTTGCTCCATAATCGGCCAACATTAGATATGATTCACGAGGGCTAAGCAGGTGTTGCCATTTCCTAATAGACCTGGAATACCTTGCTTCTGAATGGCAGCCCATCAAGTGATGTATCCAAAAACCCATTATACTCATCCAACTGAGGCAAGCAAATTTTAAAACAAGGAATCCACAATATTATGGAAAGGTAGACAAATAATGCTTTAAAATAATTTTAACCACTTCACCATGTTGATTGAGAGTAACCGTACCCCTCTGCACCATCGGCAAAGGTATCATTTCCCCTCTGTTCTGCTGCAATGGCTTTCTCATCAGGTTTGCCAACTCTTTCTAGGAAACAGAGTGCAGGGTCATTTCTCATTGTATTGTACTTTTCATAACCTGCGAATAGCAAATAACAAAGATCTGTTAGGGGAGAATAATATGAGACCAGACCTTACACTAACATTAATGTATTCATTTTAATTAATTCTGTCTTAAAACTACATATATTACATACAAATTACATGGAAATAGTTTTTTTTTCTGTACTTTAAATTCTCTAGCTAATTCACCACCTCAGCATTTTGTTGTACATGAGAGTGCATTCCCCAACATCAAAATGGTTTTAACAATTGTTTTCTTTTATGGAGTACAACCGACTAAGTGAAGACTTGCAGTTTGGTGAGAGGGGAGTTTTAAGTGTTAATTTTATTCTTAAAATCTAATCTAGTCTGTAATTAGCAGTAACTGGAAAGTACTCTGTAAGCCGGCTAAGTTCTTTCTTGCAGTTTAGCTCATCCTTAGCTGTAGAAGCTGAGTAATTGATTAGCTAACTGGTTGATTCTGGTTGCTTCAGCCCCAGTTTAGTTTACCATAAATTCAGGATTCTTTAGTGCAGCTGACTAATTGAGTGCAGACTTGGAGTTCGGGGAGGGGAGGGGAGGTTGTTTGTTTCCACTTTTTAACTTTCTCACCCCAAAAAATTGGTTCTTGCTCTACTACAGGGAAAGGAGCTAACTGTTTATTGAGAATCTGGTAAGTTAGTAAGTTCTTTTCTATTCTTAAGGAAATAGTACATAATTTCGTGGTCAAGTTAATAAAATATATAAGAAAGCAACATAAGTGATTAATATAATTAAGTAATTATTTAAAACACATTAAGGATGGTAGGACAGGTGATGTGTAAAGGCTGCAGCATGTGGGAGCTCCTGGATCACATTGTGATCCAGGGCAAACATGTTGGGGCTTGAGGAACTTCAGCTCAGAGTCATTGAGCTCGAGGCTGCACTGCAAACTCTGCGACACATCAGGAAGGGGAAAAGTTACCTGGATGATTTATAACAGGAGGCAGTCACACCACTTAGGATTAAGTCTTCTGATTTGGTCAGTGGCCAGGGACAGGAGGGTGTGGCTGCAAGTGAGGCACATAAGGGGACTTAGAGAGCAGGAGTGTGAGCCTCTATAATTGTCCAATAGTTTTGAAGTTCTCTCAGCTTGTTTGGATGAGAATGGGGGCTGCAGGGTGGATGAGCAAACTGACCATGGCACCATGGTACAAGAAGCCATCCGGGGGGAAGCAAAAAGGAATATAGTGCTAGTAGGGGACAGTATAGGAAGGAGGATTAACACTGTTCTCTGTAGCAAAGAGCAAGAGTCCAGATAGCTTTGTTGTCTACCCAGTGCCAGGATTCGGGACATCTTCCCAGGGCTGGAGAGGAACGTGCAGTGGGAGAGGGAGGATCCAGTGGTCATCGACCATGTAGGTACCAACAGCATAGGCAGGATGAGGAAGGAGGCTCTGCATAGTCATTATGATGAGCTAGGCACCAAATTAAGCAGAACCTCAAAGGTAATAATTTCTGGATTATTACCTGAGCCATGTGTAAATTGGCATAGGATAAATAAAATTAGACAAATGAATGTGTGGCTCAAGGACTGGTATGGGGGAAGTGGGTTTTGGGGCTTTGGCACCAGTATTAGGGAAAGTGGGATCTGTTGGGACGGTCTACACCTGAACCGTGCTGGGGCTGGTGTCCTTGCAAGCAGCCTAACCAGGGAAATAGAGAGGGTTTAACCTGAATAATGGGGGCAAGGGATCAAACCTGGGAAGATGTGGTAAACCAAAGAGTAAAGACAAGGCAAGAAAGACAGGTACTAATATGGGAAATGATAAACAGACTGTGACGGGAAAGGACAGAGTACAAATCTAAGAGTAAATCAGCAGATAAGGTTAGATGTGACAAAAATAATAGGACAAAACTAAAGGTTCTATATCAAAATGCATGTAGCATTCGAAATAAAACAGATGAACTGATAGCACAAATAGAAATAAATAAGTACAATCTGATAGCCATTACAGAGACATGGCTACAGGATGACAGATTGGGACCTGAATATTGAAGGATATGTGATATTTAGGAAGGACAGGAAGTTAGGAAAAGATGGAGGGGTGGCTCTGTTAATTAATTATAGTATTAGCACATTAGAGAGGGATGACCGAAGTTCAGGAAACCAGGATGTAGAAGCGGTTTGGGTTGAGATAAGGAATGATAAAAAGCAAGAAGTCACATGGAGTGGTGTACAGGCCTCCTAACCATAACTACACAGTAGGACAGAGTACAAAAGAAGAGATAATGGGAGCTTGGCAGAAAAGTACAACAATGATCATGGGTGATTTTAATCTACATATTGACAGGACAAATCAGATGAGCAAAGGTAGCCTAGATGAGGAGCACATTGAATGTTTTCAGGATAGTTTCTTAGAACAGCATGTTCTGGAGCCAACCAGGGAGCAGGCTATACTAGGATAAAAGCAAAAAACTGCGGATGCTGGAAATCCAAAACAAAAACAAAAATACCTGGAAAAACTCAGCAGGTCTGGCAGCATCTGCGGAGAAGAACACAGTTAACGTTTCAAGTCCGAATGACCCTTCAACAGAACTAAGTAAAAATAGAAGAGAGGTGAAATATAAGTTGGTTTAAAGGTGGGTGGGACAGGTAGAGCTGGATAGAGGGCCAGTGATAGGTGGAGATAACCAAAAGATGTCACAGACAAAAGGACAAAGAGGTGTTGAAGGTAGTGATAATATCTAAGGAATGTGATAATTAAGGGTAGAAAGCCCTAGTGGGGGTGGGGTGGGGTGAAGGAATCAAAAAAGGCTAAAAGGTAGATATAAAACAATGGATGGAAATACATTTAAAAATAATGGAAATAGGTGGGAAAAGAAAAATCTATATAAATTATTGGAAAAAAAGAGGGGGATCGGAAAGGGGATCGGTGGGGTTGGAGGAAAGAATTCATGATCTAATATTGTTGAACTCAATATTCAGTCCGGAAGGCTGTAAAGTGCCTAGTCGGAAGATGAGGTGCTGTTCCTCCAGTTTGCGTTGACCTTCACTGGAACAATGCAGCAAGCCAAGGACGGACATGTGGGCATTAGAGCAGGGTGGAGTGTTGGAATGGCTTGCCATTGTCTTATCTCTACCTTTTAGCCTTTTTTGATTCCTTCACCCCACGCCACCCCCACTAGGGCTATCTGTACCTTGCTTGTCCTGCTTTCTACCCTTAATTATCACATTCCTTAGATAATATCACCACCTTCAACATCTCTTTGTCCTTTTGTCTGTGACATCTTTTGGTTATCTCCACCTATCACTGGCCCTCTATCCAGCTCTACCTGTCCCACCCACCTTTAAACCAACTTATATTTCACCTCTCTTCTATTTTTACTTAGTTCTGTTGAAGGGTCATTCGGACTCGAAACATCAACTGTGTTCCTCTCCGCAGATGCTGCCAGACCTGCTGAGTTTTTCCAGGTATTTTTGTTTTTGTAGCAGGCTATACTAGACCTGGTATTGAGCAATGAGATAAGATTAATTGATAACCTCCTAGTGGAGGCACCACTAGATAGCAGCGATCATAACATGATTGAATTTTACATTCATTTCGAGGGAGAAAAGACTAGTATTTTAACTTTAAATAAGGGCAATTATGAGGGCATGAAGGCAGAGCTAGCTGAAGTGAACTGGCAAGTGAAACTAAGGGATATGTCAATAGAAGTTCAGTGGCAGACATTTAAAGGGATTTTTCAGAATACCCAGAATGTATACATCCCAGTGAGAAAGAAAAATCCCAAGGGGAAGGCTCACCATTCGTGGTTAACTAAAATAGTTGAACACAGTATGAAACTTAAAGAAAAAGCATATAATTACGCAAAGGTAGGTGGCAGGTCAGAAGATTGGAAAGAATATAAAGAACAGTAAAGAATAACGAAAAGATTAATAAGGAGGGAAAAATTAAAGTATGAAAGCAAGCTAGCAATATAAAGACAGACAGTAAGAGTTTCTATAGATATTTATATAAGAAAAGAGTTAATGTGAGTATTGGTCCTATAGACAGCGCGTCTGGGAAATTGATGATGGAAAGTTGGGAGAAGGCGGATGAATTAAACAGGTATTTTGCTTCAGTCTTCACTACAGAAGACACAAGTAACATCCCGAAAATAGCTGTAAATCAGGAAATGGAAGGGAGGAACTCGGGAAAATTACAATCACCAGGGAAGTGGTACTGAACAAATTGTTGGGGCAGTGGGTTGACAAATCCCCAGGTCCGGATGGACTTCAGCCTAAGGTCTTGAAAGAAGTGGCTAGTGGGATAGTTGATGCATTGGTTTTAATTTTCCAACATTCCTTGGATTCTGGGAAGGTGCCATTAGATTGGAAAATAGCAAATATAACTCCTTTATTCAAAAAGAGAGGGAGACAGAAAGCAGAAAACTATAGGCCAGTTAGCCTAAATCTGTCACAGGGAAAATGTTAGAAGCTATTATTAGAAGCTATTATTAAAGATGTTATAGCAGGGCACTTAGAACAATTCAAGGCAATCTGGCAGAGTCAATATGGTTTTGTGAAAAGGAAATCATGTTTAACCAATTTAATGGAGTTCTTTGAAGGAGTCACATGTGCTGTGGATAAAGGGGAAATTGGTGGATATACTGTACTTAGGTTTCCAGAAAGTATATGATAAAAGTGCCACATCAAAAGTTATTGCAGAAAATAAAAGTTCATGGTGTAGGAGGCAACATATTGTCATGGATAGAAGATTGGCTAGCTAACAGAAGGCAGAGTGTTGCCATAAATGGGTCTTTTCCTGGTTGGCAGAATGTGACAAATGGTGTGCCACAAGGATCAGTGCTGGGCCTCAACTTTTTACAATTTATATAAATGATTTGGATGAAGGGACTGAAGGAATGGTTGCTAAATTTGCTGACAACACAACAATAAGTAGGAAAATAAATTGTGAAGAGGATGTAAGGAGGCTACAAAGTGACAGATAGGTTAAGTGGGTGGGCAAAGATCTGGCAAATGGGAGTAAAATGTGGGCAAATGTGAAATTGTTCACTTTGGTAGGAAGAATAAAAAAGCTCATTATCTAAATGGTGAGAGATTGAGGAGCTCTGAGATTCAGAGGGATCTGGGTGTCCTAGTGCATGAATCTCAGAAGGTTAGCATGCAGGTACAGCAGGTAATTAGGAAAGCTAATAGAATGTTATAATTTATGAAGGGAATTGATTACAAAAGTAGGGAGGTTATGCTTTGATTGTACAGGGCATTGGTAGGACCACATCTGGAGTAGTGTGTGTACAGTACTGGTCTCCTTATTTAAAAGAAGATGTAAATGCATTAGCAGGTCAGGGGCTTACCAGACTAAGGCCAGGAATGGATAGATTGTCTTATGAGGAAAGTCTGGTCAGATTAGGCTTGTATGCACTGGGATTTAGAAGAGTAAGAGGCAACTTAATTGAAACCTTTAAAATTTGAGGGGTCTTAACAGGGTGGATGTGGAGAGGATGTTTCCTCTTGTGGGAGAATCTAGAACTAGGGGGTCACTGTTTAAAAATAAGGGGTTGCTCATTTAAGACAGATGAGGAGAATTTTTTTCCTCTGAGGGTTAAGAGTCTTTGGAACTCTCTTCCTGAAAAGGCGGTGGAAGCAGAGTCTTTAAATATTTTTAAAGCAGCGCCAGATAGATTCTTGATTAACAAGGGGGTGACAGGTTATGGGGGGTAGGCAGGAATGTGGGGTTGAGGTTAAATTCAGATCAGCCATGATATTATTGAATGGCAGAGCTGGGTTGAGGGGCTGAGAGGTCCACCCCTGCTTCTAATTCATATGTTCGTATGTTTACATCTTTAAAACTCTACTAGTTGAGTGGAGGGATACATTTGAAACGTCATCTCACAAAGGTCCCGGATCCAGATTATTTCTGGGAACCAGTATATTATACAATAGGTCTTTACCAATGAAATCAGAATGAGGGTTTTCATAACTACTTAATTTGAAATGCTGCTGGGGACTACTGTGACACCCATTGTGGGGAAATTAACGTGAACTCTCCGAGTCTGATAGTTTACTTGTTATGGTATTGGACTAGCGACTCAGAGACTGAATGTTTAAATTCCGCCCTGAAATGTTGTTATTGATATGTTATTGAATTGAATAAGTCCGATAATGTATGGCCAAGCACCAGGAAAAAAGGGCCATGGCCATAAGAATTGGTTCAAGAAGATAGCGTTATTGCTAACTAAGAAAGGGCAATAATTGAAGCTTTGCAAGTTGTTGCGCGCATCCCAAGAAATAAAATTTAAGATAATTCGGTGTTAATACGAGATGTTAAGATATCAAATGCAAGCGTTTTAAATTATTTTACTTTGGGTATGTATATATCTCCATGTCTGACTGCATGATGATTGTCCATTATTTGATTCCCTCACCTCTTTTTTGAAAACTCCACTGGGATACCACAGGTAGTACAGGAAATATTTGATATTCCAAAGTTGTCTCACCAACTTTAACTCACCATGTTTGAAGACTCCAATGAGCAGCGATTTGTCAGCATCCACATCCCACCACTCAGCAGGGATCTCAGACTGTTCAGGCTCAGGGACCCAAATGTCAATTTCACTAAGGAAACAGAGGCAAGCTCAATCAACTGCCAAATTGTGCAATGGCAAGATTATAGAAAGTAAATTGTGTATTAGATCACTGATTAAAGGACTTTCACCAGAATAATTTTATAAGATTACCATTTTTAATACATAATATATTTTTCCTGTAATCTTCCACATTCCCTGTCAAAATGAACTACAATTCTTTGTATTCCTGTACATATATCCACAACCAAACTGACCAGCTGAGATGTACCCACTTCTAACATTCAAAGTCAGATGCAAAGGTCAGTGAGGGGGCATCCACTTTGGATTCAAAAAAGAAAATCAAAATATTTTCTAAACGAAGGAGGACTAGGAATTGTGAAGGAGCTAAGGACTTGGGTGTCCACATACACAAATCACTAAAAGTGGATGCAAATATACTTGACAGCGATAAAGAATAGTGTTTTGGTTGCTGGCCATCATCTCAAAAGGAACTGGAGCCTTGGTCAGATCCCATCTGGAGTACTGTGCTCAGTTTCAAGCAAGACACCTCAGGAGGTCATGGAGGAGGTACAGCTCAAATCATGAAAATGATAGAGGGCTTATAAGGACATGTTAAATCTACTTAGTTTGTTTTCCCTTGAGTTTAGAAAGTTGAGGGGTGTTATAGATAAAAGGATCCAATAAGGTAGATATAGAGAAACTGCATGCTTGTCATAAATTAAACAATTAAGCTAACCTTAGAAGATCTTGCAAGGCCAACTGCTTAAAAGCTAGTGTGTTTTAAATGCTATTGACTCAGTATGAACAGAAAATAGTGGACCCTATAACTTTGCATCTGGAATCCCTCAAAGGTTAGTATTTAAATCTGACTGGGCCATTGATGGTCGAAGAAGAGATATTTTCCCAACAGTCAAGGAAGAAAGCCATCCCAAAAGTCAACAGTGAATATTCTCTACATCCTTTGCTGTTTACACAGCAAGTCACCAGTTTATTTGTTCATCTGGGAGCTGGTGACCTCTGTGAAGGAAATCTAAAATACAATTATTCAAAACTTAAAAATGCAGGTTTGCTTTTAAATGGGGAAGCAAACTACTTTTAACTCTTACGAGGCAGAAAGAAATTCTAATCTATAGCATATAGTTGGGTGACTTTTTTTCTTGAATTGAGTGTTTGTATATATTACAGAGCTTTAAAAATTTTGCAAGTGCAGGATTAGTGTTGCCACATTTACCCACTGAAAAGTTAAGCTTGACTGAGGGTAACAGGAAGGTCATGCCCTGTGCTAATATGAGAAACATGCATCTGGTAAATAGATGCCCTATGGTTCAGAGCTTCAAAGAACAATTTCTAGCTAACTAAATTTTGAAAACAGCAGCACTTTTTAAAACTTAATTGCAGTCTTTGAGGCATTGTACACTGATTCCAAAGGGGCACTACATTTTTAATGCTGGCTAGTATTTCAGAAATTCAGAATTCCTTGTATATTTTTAGGATTTTAAAAGGTAAGTCACTATTAGTTAGTGCACAAGTCTGCATTAAAAGAAAGGAAACTTGCCATTTTTTTTAGGGAAAAATAAATCTAGAAGCTTAGCATCTTTCCCTCAAGATGAGTTTTCAAAGTTGTCAAAAGCAATAAGTGTTTGTTATTCTGACCGTTGGCAAGTTTTCAAAACCACTGATTGCATTTTTCTTTATTTTTGATCAGAGCAGTGTTGAAGTAATTGTACACTTAGGGAAATATTGAAAATCAAGTACATCTGCTTTAACTTTTCTTTAGCTGCATTTTGTCTGATGTCATGTTAGACCACAATTATTAAAATGTAAGAGGGAATGTAGTAAAATGGAGATTTAAACCAAGGGAAAAGGTCATAGTAGAAAAACAACAAAGACAGTGAGTCAATGGTAGGACTGTGGAAAGATATTTAAAAAGAGAAAATAAATTTGAAGTAGTTAATTTTGTGTATTGCACAAAAATGCAGGGCAGCCTTAAAATTCTAACAAGGTGTGTGATCATATTTAGGGTTCTAAATTTACCGTTTGTTTGGCATGTGATGAAAGTTAAGTTCTGAGAACACAATAAATTGGTCCTATGGTGCCTGCATGTATATAATGTGTGTTGAAATATTCAGATGCAAATACTCCACAAATACAGTAAACACAACTGCTTCAATGCTATTATATTTAATTAACACGTTTAGAAAACAAGAAACTTTGCTATTTAGTTCACAGCAAGCAGGATTTTTTTTTGTCTTGCCTCAGATGCAGTGACATCTTGTGCTTAATGAATTCTCCTCATCTGGCTATATTTTCCATCACTGGCCACATCTAAACTACAGTGGTGGTGGTGTGACCACAATCACTAATCATGTCTTTGTCTCCTTCCTTACTCCTCTAATACTTCCTATTCCTTCAAGCATCTCAGTTTGCTTCACCCATCACCTCTCAAATCCTTGTTGTCTACCTCAAGCACCTCCAGATATGTTCTTTCATTTCCTCCCTCAGTCTTTGCACTGTGAATTATTCACTCTCCATCAATCTCCATCTCTATTCTCCTTGTCCTATGAACTCAATGACCTTTTGTCTTCCTGACCCTTTCACTTTGTATAAACTCTCCCACCGATTGTCAAAGCGAGCCACTGGACCTGGTCATTGCCCACTGCCTTGCTACTCTCATGGATGCAATCTCTGACTTTAGCATCCACAACTTTCACTCCCTTCAAACCCTACTTCTTTCTGCATCCATACTTAGGAAATAAATTCACAACTACCAACTGTCTCCTTAAACATCTCTGCCCTACCCCAAGTTACCTCAGCAACAAGTTTAAGGACCTCGTGGACTTCTGTCACTAGGATTAAGACCACCTATTCAGCTGCCTCTCCCCATACCCAGCAAACTAAAGACTGAGCCATTCCCTTAACTGGGCTCTAAATAAATGTGACTTTGGTTGTAGTTAGTTCAGTGCTGTGACAGAGGGAGAGCCTTGATGGAATAGGTTCAAAGAATACATTGTGCAAAAAATGGGCAGACAGTTTCACATACCAAACACAATTCAGACATCTATTATCTTTATCCACACTCTGAAGTTGAAACAAAATACTAAATTTTAGGTCAGCTGCTTTTTGCCCGAGGGTTTTAAAAGGAAGCCATAAAGAAAATTAAAAAAAACATTGGGTTAGAGCACTGGTGCATTTGTCCTTCAGTTTATGAAGATTAGGAATTAAATATTTTAAAAACTTCTTTTCAATTTTAATAAAACCAAGTTTTTCTGCTTGGTTCCTCAGGCTTGTGAGAATTAAAGGTCAGTGGCAAGATAGTGATTTCCCCCCGCACCTCAAAGTCTTCTAAACACAATGAAATATTTTCCTGTTTTGAGCAAAATGGACTCTTTCCAGAGGTCAATACAAGCAAGTCAGTATTAAATTTTTTTTAAAAAATCAACTTGAGAAAGTCAGTAGCTCAAAAAAAAATGATCAATTTCAAACTATTCTGTAGTGACATTCATGGTTGCACAATTGCAATGCCTACTAGCTAATTATTCCCATAAATCAATCACAGTGCTTAAAACAAGCCATGGTTTAAAAAGTCTTACCCTAGGGCTCAATTAGCAATGCTTATCTTGCAACAGTGGAACTTATCAGTCATACTTTTCTCATTGGCCAAACATAGAACTACAAAAGAAAGGCTTCATTCAAAAGAGAGTTTCAGCAACATATCTTTATATGATTAACAGTTGTGTGTCAGCTATGGTTCAACACACAACTTGATAGCACACTCACCTCTGAATTACAAGGCTTTTATTATTCATTCATGGGATATGGATATCGCTGCCTAGGCCCTAATTGCCCTCAAGGCTGGTGGTGAGTCCCTTCTTGAACCACTGCAGTCCCTGTGGTGTAAGTACACCCAGAGTGCTGTTAGGGAGGGAGTTCCAGTATTTTGAACCAGCGACAGTAAAGGAACAGCGATAGATTTCCAAGTCAGGATGGTGAGTGGCTTGGAGGGGAACCTCCAGGTGGTGGTGTTATATGTATCTGCTGCCCTTGTCCTTCTAGATGGTAGTAGTCGTGGGTTTGGAAGGTGCTGCCTAAGGAGCCTTGGTGTGTTTCTGCAGTGCAACTGCACCTGTAGATGGTGCAACTGCTGTCACTGTTTGTCGATGGAGGAGGAAGTGAATGTTTGCGGAAAGAGTGCCAATCAAGCGGGCTGCTTTGTCCTGGATGGTTTCAAGCTTCTTCAATGTTGTTGAAGCTGCACTCGTCCAGGCAAGTGGAGAGTATTCCATCACACTCCTGACTTGTCTTGTAGATGGTGGACAGGCTTTCGGAAGTCAGGAGGTGAGTTACTCATGGCATGTTTCCTAGCCTCTGACCTGCTCTTGTAGCCACAGTATTTATATGGCTAGTCCAGTTCAGTTTCTGGTCAATGGTAACCCCAAGGATGTTGAAAGTGGGGGGATTCAGCGATGGTAATGCCATTGAATATCAAGGGGTGATGGTTAGATTTTCTTGTTGGAGATGGTCATTGCCTGGTACTTGTGCTGCATAAACATAACTTGCCACTTTTTAGCCCAAGCCTGGATATTGCGCAGGTCTTGCTGCATTTGGATATGGACTGTTTCAGCATCTGAGGTGTCACGAACAGTGCTGAACATTGTGCATCATCAACGAACATCCCCACTTCTGACCTTATGATGGAAGGGAGGTCATTGATGAAGCAGCTGAAGATGGTTGGCCCCAGGTTCAAATCCCACTCCAGGTCTTGAGCACAAAAAGCAAGGCTGATACTCTAGTGCAGTACAAAGGGAGCATTGCACTGTTAGAGGTGCTATCTTTTGGATGAGATGTTAGACTGAAGCCCCATCTGCTTGATTGGGTGGATATAAAAGATCCTGTGTCATTATTCTGAAGAAGAGCGGGGCAGTTATCCCCGGTGTCCCAGCCAATTTTTATCCCTCAATCAACATCACAAAAAGTAAATTATCTGGTCGATTGCTGTTTGTGGGAGTTTGCTGAGTGCAAATTAGCTGTCATATTTCCTCCAGTGGCTACACTTCAAAAAGTACTTCATTGGCTGTAAACCGCTTTGAGACGTCCAATGGTCGTGTAACGCTCTATATATATATATATATATGTATATATATGTGTGTGTGTGTGTGTGTGTGTGTGTGTGTGTGTGTGTATATATAGGTATATGTATACGTATATATATATAGGTATATGTATATGTATGTATATATATATATATATGTGTGTGTGTGTACATATATATGTGTATGTGTGTGTGTATATATATATATATATATATATCTATGTGTGTGTGTGTGTGTGTATATATATGTGTGTGTATATATATAATATATATATATATATATATATATATACATATATATATGCAAGTCTTGCATTTCTTTATTTTTTGCTTTTGAATCTGGCAGTGTACAAAAGACGTGGACATGTGTTTCTAGAAACCAGGGAAGAGATTGATGGGCCAATGAATAATTAGCTTACATGTCTCATTCACAAAAAACTAATGAAAAAACATTAATGTTGACAGAAACATTGAGTCACTCAACATTTTAAGAAAATGAGCCACACAAAAAAATTCCCACCAAAAAGCAACAAATCACTAGAGACCACCAATAACGGCTAACGCTCAAATCCCTGAGAAAACACCAAAGTCCTCAGCTGTCAGGTTGGCTCCCCATTGATTCAACTGTATCTCAAAATAAAATTTACAATACACAAATTAAAACCCTAAGCTTCGATTCTTCAGTACAGCCTTAGGTTTGATATGTTTGGACTTCTTTACGTTCATGACCCAAAGCTCAATGTTGTTGCGCAATGGTCACAACAAAGTGGCAACATTTCTGTAGGACCTCGTGCAAGTGCAAAGCTAAACTACCCTTACTGCTGTTTACCCAGGCTGTCTGTACATGATCGTTGCTTCTCAGTGGCGCACTGAATTTACAGCCTCAGTTACTCACATATCTGCTGCAGAAAACATTACATCCACTCAAATGCCATTCAGCGAAAGATACACTGTACTCACAGGCAATGGTAACTCTGACAGCAGAGCCAACCAGGGGACCTAACACCAACAACAGTGAAACACAGCAGCAGTTCAACTAGAATTTCTGCACCCCTTAAATTTCTAAATCAGTTTTATAATTAACCAAGCTCTTAGTCAAAGCTAAATGATTCAGTAAACTATCAAACATAACTAAATTACTCACCACTTAACTGGATTTAGTCATCATATTTCGTTATTAATTTAGGCATTTTGTAACTAATTTGTCATTAGTCAACAAATTATTAATGCATTTAAAAAAATCTACATACATTGAATACCTTTTTAAAATGAATGAGTTCCTCACTATGGCAGGTCAATTTTTTTCTTACTACGCGGTCTTCATGATGGCCTGTTCTACAGCTGCTAGTTCTTTTGCCCAATCTTGGATTGTTCTTCTGCCATCTCAGCTGTAATTTAGGAATTTCCTTCCTAAACATCTCATCCTCTCTCTACATCTTTTAAAACCCTCCTTAGAACCTCCCTCTTTGACAAAGCTTTTAGTCTCCCTTCCTACTTACCATCTCTCTGGCTTAGTGTCAGGTTACACTTTTGTGAAGTACCTTGGGAGAGTTTCTATGTTAAACTTGGAGGATCGTTCTTCTTGGAACAGAAAAGGTTAAGAAGTGATCTATTAGAGGTTTCAAGATGAGATATTTTTATGGAATAGAAGGAATAAAAAGCACCCTCTGGCAAACGAGTCAACAACCAGTGGTCATGGATTTAAAAATCATTGTCAAAAAGATCTGCATGGAAGATGAGGAGAATTTTTTCACTCAGTTATTCAGATTTGGAATGCTCTACCTGAAGGTGGTGATGGAATCTGATTCTATTAAGAAAAGTATGTTGGATAGGGACTCGATGAAGAGGACCTTATAGGTTTACAGACAAAAAAAGTGGGATTTGGACCATCGGGACTGGTCTCTCAAAAGGCTTGCACATGCATGATGGGCCGAATTGCCTCATTCTCTGATGTAAGTTTCTATGATTGTAAAGGCACTATATAAATGCAAGTTACTGTTGGTTGCTCAACTGTCCACTGAAACTGTAAGAACTTGTTTCAAGAAACAGTTAATCATGGAAGATTAAACGGTTGAAATGATTCCTAATCTGCAAGAAAAATAGAATTGGTGCTAATGAACAGTCTTATGAACTTTGAGATTACAGGTTAGGCTTTTCAATTCTAAGCATATATAACAAATATTCTTACCTAGCATCTACTCCATCAAGCACCTTTTCCAACTGGTCACCAATTACTTCTTGCTTCAGATAATACAACATTCTTACTCGCAAAAGCACCCTGAATAACAACAGTCAAATAAAAAATGTAATTTAGACACACAATGCTATTATTAAGTAAGGCTGTTTGACAGATGTTATATCAATTAATGGGAAAAAGACACAAGCTGATGAACTCGAAATAAAAACAGTTTATCTTCCTTAGCCGTCTATTGTATTCGTTAATACAATCCCTTATTTGGTAGTCAAAAAGTACAGATGCATCTTTATAAACTGGCCATGTCATTACAATTGTGCACCATACTCAGTTCAACACTCTTATAAATATCACTAGTAGAAAGCTTTAACAGTAGAGAAAATACTTATGTTACTAGAATCAAAGAATTAGTACGGAAAGTATTAAGCGATTGCCTGACTTACTTATTGCAGTGATGTTTTAAATGTTTTTTGTAGCCATCATCCTGGAGCAGGTGTTCTGGGTTATATTTCCTGAGCCACTCAGCCTTCTGCATGTCAAATGTACTTCCCTGGATCTTCACCTTCTTCCCTTTCCGGCCCCTTGGGACTGGTGCAGACAAACCTAATAAGAGAGAGTCCAGAACAAAACTTAATTTTGAATATGGTTTTAGGGAGGAAAAAATGGAAAACAGGTTAGACAGGGTTAATTTCAAGCTTAAGTATATTTACACAGGAATGAGGCTATTCAGTGAGATGATGCAGCCAAATTATTTGCATGTCACAGATCAACACAGCATAGAAGGGTCTCTATGAGCTCACCTTGCTTGTGTTTTCACATTAAATTCAACACAATCGCTGTTTACCTACAACAAATTTATACACCATAGATGGTGGCATATAGGTTGACATTGTAAGCCTCCAAAAATCCTTCCAAAAACTAGAGTTGACTTATACACTGAGTATAAACTATGGTCCTCCAGTGTGGGTGGTCGCCATTTTGAAATGTGAAAAAAGCACCAGTAATTCATACTCAATTGATGTGGTATGGTTTACTGAATGAATTAATTGTATAAAGTTACCTTTAAATACAATCAAAGCATTTTAAAACTTTTAAATTCATTTTGGCATCTGGCACAGAGTTCATCAAATTCATGCTGAGTCGCTATGGCTATGACATCATAAGGATCAACCTCTGGATCAGATGTTGCGCATTTGCTTTCAGAATCATCACTCCACAACAAATCATCTTCCTCTCCGTCCATTGAATTAGATATTCTGCATTTTTTGAACGATCTGATGGCTCTTTGTGCACTAATAACATCTCATGATTTGACAACAAAGCCACGCAAAATATTAAGCAGGGCAACACACATATTTCCACCCTTTTCCCCCTACTTCCTGAAGCCACTGGTTGATTAGTGGTATACAGTTCAATGGATGCTGGACACACTCCAATATGTCACACAAACAGTTAGTGTTGATACAGGAGTCTCCTGGAGCATTAGCAGGCTGTTCAACAATGGAAAGAGTCACAACTGAGCCCAACCCTATCTCTATTGACAAACTTGGCTTTGCACCTGACTGGCTTACTACTACATTCGATGTGAAGCACAGATAGTGTAAGGCAACTTCCTGTTCTCGGCTTTCGTGTGCTCAGAGGCTATGTCACCAATGTGACACCACATATACTGTCATTCATCCACCTATTCCAATTGGCGCAAACATGACTCTTGAATAGCTTGTTGAGGCATAAAACTGAAGGTTGAACTGGTACAACTGCAATGTGGTGTTATTTCTTCACAGGCGCCTCATGATCTTATCGGTTATGTGGAATCTGAACATGTCCCACACTAATAAGCTGTATTCTTTACGTAAGCCACTAAGGAAATCTATTCCACACATTATCTAACCATAACTGCACTCCATTCTGATCCCTCCAACTGTTGTCATGGACATGCACAAAAACTCCTGCAGGAAACTTAATGTTCGACATGGTTTTACATTTGAAAATTACCATAGGCTTTAATTTCTTTCCGTTGGCCATGCAGGTCAATGACCGTGAATCGTGTCTTCTCATGTCCTGTCATTTTCATTAGAACTGTTTTCGAACCTTTGCACTCCACAATTTGGCTTCTGGGAATATTGAACTTCATAGAGGTTTTACCATGTTGCTAATGTGACACAATGGGTACTCACAGTTTTTGCCAATGTTGAACTGATGGAAATTGGTAATTTTGGCATTGAGGTCTCTTGGTAGTCTTTGAATAATTTTGATCTTTTATCACAATACTAGACTGTTTTGTTCTATAAAGCAGCTACATCAACCAGCGTGTTGCTCTGAAATCTTTGCTGCACTAGGTTTGATTTGTCCCACTTTAGTGCATATAAATATATATTTATATAATATTAGCACTTCATTTCTGGTGACACTAACCGCTCCGATGATTTTCAAGGACCCATTCCGATACTTGCTTCTCAACAACAGGCCAGTGGCTGGTCCCTGTTCTGACTGCACATTTGGCCTTGGACATCATCTTCAGGGTGGATTCGTCCTCCTTTCATTCTCACACCAGTTTTTCATGAACACCAAATTCCCTCGTTGTAGCACAGTTATTTGGTGAGTTAGCAAATGTTACAACCTTTAGCTTGAAAGCATCTTTGTACTTCATTGTTTTTGCTGGAAGACCCATTTCTGTTCATCACTTGCCATGCCAGCACAGTCTGCTGTGTGTGTGTGTGTGTGTGTGTGTGTGTCTGTGTGTCTTAAACTCCTGCACATCTTCTTCGCAACACAGCCTGTACTGCCTGCTCAATCACATGCATGACTTACAGTAGAAGGCAAGTAAAACATGGGGGGCGGGGGGGTGTTGTGTGTGTGTTTGCGTGTTTGTGTGTGTGTGTGTTTGCGTGTTTGTGTGTGTGTGTGTGTGTGTGTGTGTGTGTGTGTGTGTGTGTGTGTGTGTCAACTTATGTGAGTATATGCAAAAACATGGTTTTTGAGCCAAAAAAATGGGGTCGCCTTATACACTGTGATCAACGGCACTTTATCTCCATGGTGTCAAAACAGAAATCTTAACCATCCCAAAAATGTCACTCAAGATGAAATTACTGCCAATTTTTCCTGGCTACCATCAAGCAGGTAGCTTCCCTATACTTGAAACTGTTTACAACCAGGCCTGATAATTGCTTCAAGGAAGGCTGAGTGGAAATGACAGACAACATTGATATTCAAATCCAGGTCCCACATCTTCACATAGGACATGGTCTTCATCAAGATATCCTATAGGGTATTTTGATAGGTTAACACTGCAGTTATACCAGTATCACAAACTTTCAAAAGGACTGCAAGTAGATAACGTCGTCATATTGTCCAGTTGCACTGAGTCAGGGAACTCAGAGCTCCATGTAGTTTCCAGAGTTCTGATCACTAGCCTCTAGCTACCTATGTAGGAAAGGAGTAAAAGGTATACAGAAGCTCGATTCATTCAGGGCTCTAATAAGATTTGATTATATAAAATTTAATCTATGTTAAACATAGGCAAAGTTAAATTAATTTGCTTCTGTCTTTGTGCATGTAACTATGTATGAATATATCTGAAGACACCAGAGTCAAGTTACATCAGAAATTCATTGCTGCCTATGAAAATGTACAATACTTCCACAGTAATTGTTGAACTGAAGTTATGAATGGTAGATTAATCACAGGACGAGTTAATGTGCAGTTTCCTAGGAGATGCATATCACTGTTTAGGACTGAATTCTATGATATCGATCAACAATTAATGGAAGCTGCAAAGACTAGCCATACCTATATTGAAAGCCTATTGTATTTTCAACTATCACAGACCTCTGTAAGGTTAAATACAGACATGTCTACGGTATTTATTAGTGCCATCTCTTTTGCCACTATCTGGAATGCTTGCCCCAGTATTACGTCCTGCTCACCAGACTCTTACAGTTTAGTTTCATCCTTAAGGAGTGCTTGTACTGCTTGAGGCAGGGATGAGAGAGACTATCCTGATAGACTTGGAATTTATGTTGATTTCTGCAGCCAGAAATTGTTGGAACCTCTAGTCAGGTTAACACACTCCACCGCATAGATGCTACACAACCCTGTATCAATTAATACACTAAGGCATAAGTCAATGCAATGATGTGTACTTTGAGAAGCTCAGTGGACTGTTATTTACCTACCAACAAGCATTTATAAAAGTACCAAAGATAACCATAGTACCTTGTTCTTATTTTGATTTACTCTGAAACAAGATTTAATTAGTAGCTTTTAGCTCCAGCCAGTGTGCCAGAGTGGCATCTTCTGCTGACCTGGACTTATCTGAGGGGATGCAATGTACGCTTTAAGCTTCCGATGGATATCCAAGCAGAAAGTGGCATCGTCGTTTGTGGGGCTTCACAACTGCTGTAGTATAATTGTAACCATATAAAGTAGGCTTCTTCAGAAAAAAAGTCAGATTTTAAAAGAACTTCTTTTCTGAATTGCCTAAGATTTTTAATCCTGCAAAAGTGCTGATAATCCCATGCTCTCGTCTCACTTTAAAAGACTAAATTGAAAACTAGGGAGCAGAGATGCATGAATGTAATTAAGTAGCCATGCTTGGTGCTCTGCTTTCCCTGACATGAAAAAAAAACTATAGTCCCATACTGTCTTGTACAATTCCAAAAACAGCTGCGATATGAATTCAGGGCAGAACAATACACTCTGGTGTATTGCTAGTCAGTATTCAGTCTTGCTCCCTTTGCCATGTCAAATGCTTGTTGTACTAATGCTTTACAATACTCTGCAGACTGTTAATTCATATATCATTTTACAAATATATTCCTTTTGCAATCAATACTTAATAATGCACACATGCAATGTATGAAAATGAAGCTGAACATGTTGCCTTGCTTGAAAATATTAACCAGTTATATATTACATTTGGCACTTAGCATTGCAAAATTATAATGCAACTTTCTAAAAGTATTATGGCACTGAGCCCAGTGAAAAAGCCAGCTGGGCAAGACTTACCCAGATGGTTTTGCAGTTCCTTTGTCTGTCCATCCTCTGTTGGGGTAATGAGGTCCCAGATAAAACTCTTTATCTTTTCATCTCCTCTGTAGTGAGCAAGGCAGTATACTAAGAGTGCACGACAAATTGTTTCCACATCTTGTTCCACTAGCCGTCTCTTAAACCGTCCATGTGATAGAATGTCTTTCCAGCGGTCCCACCTGGAACACATTGAAAACCAATCAGAAAAGACTTTTTTTTAAATGCACTGACTGACCATAAATCATCAACCACACTTTAAATGGCTTTGACTTTGTAATTCTCACTAATGTTGAAAATTGCAATACCTCTAATGCATGAGGTGAGAGAGTGCAAGTGTTTATTAGTCCTAACACGTGATCAAATGAGGAATTTCTGGCACTGGCAGGGGGGTGGGTTTCTACAGCCTGAAACATGCAGAGAGGAATCTTTACTTTGGTTTAGATGCTCAGCAATGGAACTTTGGTGCCATTATTATTTGGTTGGAGAAGGCTACCTTGGGATTTTCTCAGAGAATAATTTGAGTTTTGATGTTTCAGAATGTGAGGTGAAGCTTAGTGCAGCTTTATGCATTCATCAGCTAATCACATGGTATTTGAAAATGGAATGAAACCGTCATAACAATTTGCCCTTGCTGGAGAAGTTGAATTGGTAGAGGACTAATTTTGTTATTTAACTAAAGTGGAAAATAAAAAAGAATATCTAAAATATGGATCTTAATATCAGAATTTACATTTTTATTTATGCATCCCACAGAATAACAAGACACAGAGTGCACAGAAGTGATGTGGCAACAAACAAAAATATGAAGGAACGAAGGGGCGGTGTGGAAAAAGAGCATCCGAGAGAGAAACAAAGATGAAGTGTTAACAAGGAGGAGGAAGTGTTTCTCCTATAAAGCTTATTCTGGTTGTTAGACTGAATGTCCAAGAGCAGTCTTTGGGTCATAAATAGTTCATCAGCTTCAGAAGTCAGGCTTATGTAACCAACAGAACTCATTGCTTATATTTTTTTGCTTGCTGGGTTTTCTGATTTGGAATTTTCTGGGCCAAAAGCTTTGGAAAGGGCTGTTTGTGGCATTGTTACAGCATTGGTTTACAATTTAGAATTTATTTATTAAGCTGTGGTTAGCAGCAGCAGCGTGAAATATATGAAAAAAATTAATGAAAGCATGGATTCAAAGTTCATATGTGGTTTGAACTCCACAGCGCGCACACACCAGAGCGTTGACCATGACAAAAAATGAGACAATCTTGCACTTGATCACGTTCTGGCTCATCTCCTGAGGGAAGTGAATAACTGAAGACAAACCATTCAAAATAGATCCATGAAATTTCTGCCTGCTTTTAAGAGCTAGTTTTTTTTCATCAGCTTCAAAATAAGTTGCTGGTGAGGCAAGTAAATATGAAGGAGTTGAATGCTTTTGCTCAAAATTGTGACACATCAGTTAACCAACAAACAAAATCTCCAGCTGTTAAATGATGATTAAACATTCCATCACTTGGAATGTAGGCGGAGGTGATTTTTAAAACAAAAGACATATCATTTCAAATGTTTCATTTCTGCCAGGCTGGCCAACAGTTTGTGACTAGGTTACCTGAAATAAACTTCCATTCTGTGCTAGATTCACACCAAAGAAAAAGCTTGGCTACCCACATTAGCTTATAGGATCTGTCATTATATGCAAAGTGTACATCATGTTTGCACCCAATAAGTTCAAACAACATTCATAAAAACACTAGGTAAAACCGAAAGGTTGGCTGAATCTGAAAATGAATGAATAGGAAACAGGCATGAACCTCAACAATTACAAAAAGAAAGCAATTATCTAGTAATAAAGCTAGCACGGAGGAAAAAGGGGGATATATGAAAAAGAAAATACGGACTAAACCCTACAAAATTAAAAATGCTTTGATCCCCTTCGGCTAGATATCAACTCTGGCAAGTCTAAGAAAAGGCATGACTCATTCCGTATTCATAATTTTTTTTTTGGTGTTCTGTCTCCTATGTCACTTTTCATCCATTTTCCTTGGATGTTTTAGCTCCTGCTCCATATAACTGCAAGTTCTTTCTTTCTTTCTTTCCCTTTCATGCCTCGATAGGGCAGAAAGCCCTTAAACAGGTTCGTGAGGGGCATTTCTCTACTGCAGCAAGAAACTGATAGTTCCAGTCTGCAATATTCCCTGACCAAACCACAATTAATCTCTAATTATCCTCACCTCGGGCTTACTTAAAACTGGTTAGTTGCTTGACGATGGCCTAAAGAGACACTGGCTCTTTGGTATATCATCATCTGTCCTTATACATAGCACTTCACCTGATCTATTCTAGGCAACAACACAGGAGATCTGTTAATAAATTTCATATTTATCTCAAAGTATTTAACAGCTCATGATTTGTGTTAGTTTATTACCTTGATTGAAAGATATGTTAATATTTTTACACTTTTAACCACTGGAAACGTTGCTGTTTTTTTTAAATGATTTGCAGCCATAAAAAATTCCTGTTGTTATTACATAGTCTATTCTCTGACTCACCTTTATCAACGCCATGGGAAATTTGCTAGTCTATAAAAAACAAGGCAATCTTAGTTTCTTTTAAGTGCTGAAACAATCAGTAATGGAGAAATTACGAATTCTTATGAAACATGATGTAGACATAGCTGTTCAAAGTATTATGTATTATATCTATTCAAAAACACACAAAGAACCCAAAATATTGCTTGATGATAATATGTCTGAGACATGGTTTTCTGATTATTACATAAATTTTTAAAGATATTTTATACCCATAAATTAGCAGGTTCTTCTCAATTCTGAAGCACTCTGTTCTTCCATATGCATGGCATCGGTCATATGGCCTGCGTAGTTTAGGTCTATCCTCCCCATCACTCTCTGCCTCTGATAATTCCGCCAACTCATCTTTAGCAGCATTGTAAGGCCTGGTTTGTTTCCTTACTCTTGGAGTGTCAATCACTAAGCTGTTCTGTAAAGAGAATGATCAAAAATGAAAATTTATTGGAGAGAATTTTTCCTTTGGCGGGCAGAAGCAGGTGGGGAGCCGATTGGTGCCTCTGGCGCATGCCCACCGAATGAATTAACGAAATGGCGCATGATGACATTGGGACGCACGCTCGATGTCACCTTGTGTCATTTTACACGTCGGTGTATGGACCCGCTCCCGCACGCCGACAGCAATATTCTGCCCATTTTTTCTGCAGGTTATTCTGGAAGAAAACCTTGAATCTTACAGCTGTTCGGAGGTCACATTTGTGAAATACTCAGTATACGTGAATGCTAAACTGAAAATGGTGACTTACCCTTCCATGTATGGCTTCAAGGTCAATTTCTGCCTTTTTTGCCCATTTCTGCCAGAAGTTAGGATCATCCAAAGCAATGTCACTTCTGTTGCCTGATGCAACAAAACTTGCCTGAAATAGTTAAATTAATTGTTAAAGAAGTGTGACTTACTATTCAAAAATCATTAGAAAAGAAATTAATCCAAACACTGATCACTTTAAAAGTCATCTTTAAACTTGGAACCTATACCACAAAAGGTTAAGTTATGGTCCTAACTCCTGAATGAACCAACTCTCAAGAGTTCACAGATTCAATTTTGAACACTTTTTTCTCTCAAAAGTTGAAGTCAAGAAAATCCAATTTACAAAAATTTGATTAAAATTTAACACATTTTATTCAGTAAAAATGGAATTTGACCTACTCATGAGAAACTGAGCCAGACTGGAGCTTTGATTCTAGCAGAACATTACCCTGAAGCAAAACTAAGGAAATGGTCTCTATCTCAGATGTTCAAGCTCCATCCCCTTTATGGACCTCATATGAATACTGTAATTGCGATACATAATAGTGTTGTTGAAGGACTTAATTGTAGACGTTACTTCTCTCACATTGAAAGGTGCTAGAATTACACTAGGGCAGTCTACTTTTCTTTAATCATTCTTGTGACAATTTGTTGTGAAGTTATTGTTCACCACTGACTGCCCCTTAAACTCATTTTGCAAAATGTAGCACAAGAAAACCCCTCTAACTCTGTCAGACTCAGAGAGGCAACAGCTCCTTTCAACTCATTAGGCCTACAAATTTCAAATAGACCAAAACAGCAAACTAAGAAAGGATCTGATTAAAAACAAGCATGCAAACAGAATCCAACAGGGATATGAGAGGCAAGGCTGCTGGGACTCAAGAACTGCACGGACATACAGACTGCGGTTTAAATACAATCGAGTTATAATGAATTATGCAAACACCACATTTTTAAATTTAGATCAATGTGTACAGACATGTTACAAATTAGATAAGTCATTTAGATAAAGCTATGAAAAGACAAACAGCTGAGTGGCAGTGATAAATTTACATTAATACACTGGAAACTTACAACTGTCTGTTCATTAAAAATCTTTCATTTGTGCTCGCCAAATATTCAAAGCTTTAGTTGCTGTTGTCACTCTTGTATCACCGTCTCCCATTGTGGATATAATTTATCAATTACAGAATGATAAATTGATATGGGCAATTTCCATCAGAAATGTGGATATAGGAACTTTTATAATTACCCATATTAACTTGGCATTCTGTAATCAAATAAATGGGCGTGGATGGGGATGGGATGCATAGCAGGGCAAGGGCAGGAAGGGGAGGAGGAACAGGGATAGGAGGGGCTGGGGCTGTTGAAAGAGCCGGCGAGGTGGCGCGGGAGGGTCTTGGGCTCACTTTCTGGAGAACAGCTCAATGACATCTCCCCGCAGCAGTTGGAGGCAGGGACAGCCAGGTCTCTGGCACTCGGAGGGCTGCTGGAGACCAGCCACCCTCTCGGTCCGAGTCAGGTGATGAGCCCCTGGAAGTGGCCGCCAAATCTATGTTGGAGATGCAAAGACAGGCAGCGGAACATCAGGCAGCGATTCGGCAGTCACTCAGCAGACTAGAGCAAACGATGGAGGAGTCCATCTGCATTCCGTCTGATGTTGTGGCTCCAACATGCAAGCACCTCTAGGTCACCATGGGAAGGCTGGCGTCCACCATTGAGACCTTGGTCCAGCAGGTCTTGCCTGATTTGTGTTCAGCCCTGAACTCCATAGTCTCACACCCTGATGGGCATCATCAGGATATAGGCGACATATCACCTTGACCTCTTTCCATGTGCACTATCTCCTGCAGGAGTCAGGGTGGGGCCCTCGGACACCCACAGGGAGGAGGGGCGTCAGCTGGACACCCTGGAGGTCTCCTTCAAGGACATGCCAAGGGTGTGCAGCCGCTCATAGACCCCTCTGCCTGGGACTCCATCCACTCCAGCTTCTCAGGCCGCCGAGGGCACTTCTGGCCACAGGTCACCAGAGGACGTCCACCAAGGTCATCACAGACATCAGGATTTGGCAGTCAGCAGGCTGCCTCCACCTCTGCTGTGGATGTCGGGCTGCACCCAGCTGTAGCGCTAAAGTCGGGGCATTAAGAAAAATGGATGTCACTTTTGGGTCATGGGTGTTCTAGATGTGTGACTAAATTGCACTTTTGTTAATACATTTGATGCTTATGTGAATGTTCCTGTCAACTGAAGGCGTTGTGATATTTTACTTTGGAGTCCTCTTGTTTTGAGGTTTAGCCTTCCTCCCCTCAGTGATAGTGTCCCATTCCTGTGATGTCAACCTCAATTTGAACTGGTCTCTGCACCCTTGTGTGAGATCAAGGGGATGTGTCTACATCTTTTGGAAGTGTGTGATGTTAGCGTTTCTCACCCTTCTTCCCCAAAGAACCCCATTGAGTGAGGGCAGCACATTAGTATTGATAATCGAGCAGCATGTGTGTCTCCTCAGTAGTGGTGGCAGAAGAAAAGACATGCACGGGACGAGGAGATCCCTAGGCGTGTCCACATCTTAGTCGCAGCAGTTTTGCAGCATTAGATGGTGTCGAAGGCTTCAAGTCTTCTCTCGCACCGACCTTGTTCCTAAGTGGATTCTCAGTTCCCAGAGTGAGCTCACTCACAGGGTCCCACGGACCAAAGCAAAGATCATGGCCTGGCAATTCATGAGGCAAGTGTGAATGCAGGACTTGTTCTCGCTGCAAGTGGGTGGACATCCCCTGAGTTGAAAGAAGATGGCACTGAGGGCGAGGAGAGACGTGGTCATATTCCCTCATTTGACTTTACTCTTCCTGGAACCCGTCAGCGACTAACGTATCATGGGCACGTCTCACACATCTTCCTTCCTCCATGGCGTGATCATGCTCATACTGACCCTTAGCAGCCTCCTGAGGTTCCTGGGCCTCCGGATCTTCATCCTCTGATGAGCTCTGATCCTCCTCCAGGTCATCCTCTGGCGGGGGGGTGAACTCACCTCTTTGCATTACCAGATTGTGAAGGGCGCAGCACATTGCGATGATGCAGGAAACCCTGTCGCGAGTGTATTGGAGTGAGCCACCTTAGCATCCAAGCATCTGAACTGCATCTTCAGAAGCCTAATGGTCTGCTCTATAAGGGAGTGTGTGGACCTGTGAGCAGCAGTGTACCTCTCCTCGGAGCAACTCTGAGGGCGACGCACTGGTGTCATTAGGTAGTAGTTAAATGGGTACCCCTTATCCCCAAGAAACCATCCCTGCAGAAGTAATGGCCCCTTGAAAATCTCAGGCATCTGGTCATGACTCAGGATGCAGGAGTCATGGTAACTCCCAGGGAACCGTGCACAAACGTGCAGTATGTGCTTCCGGTGATCACATACCAGTTGCACGTTGATGGACTGATAGCCCTTGCAGTTTATAAACATTAGGGCTTGCTGCCATAAAGCCCGTATAGTTACATGCGTGCAGCCTATTGAACCCTGCACTCTAGGGAAGCCTGAGATGGCAGCAAAACCAGTGAGTTTTGCAAAACAAAAACAGAATTATCTGGAAAAACTCAGCAGGTCTGGCAGCATCGGCGGAGAAGAGCAAACTTGACGTTTCGAGTCCTCATGACCCTTCAACAGAACTGAGTAAAATTAGGAGAGGGGTGAAATATAAGCTGGTTTAAAGTAAGCGGGGGGGGTTGTAGGGACAAGCAAGCAGGGATAGGAGCAGATAATCAAAAGATGTCACAGACAAAAGAACAAAGAGGTGTTGAAGGTGGTGATATTATCTAAGAGAATGTGCTAATTAAGAATGGATGGCAGGACACAGGTACTGCTCTAGTGGGGGTGGGGTGAAATGAGACTAACAGGGCATAAGAGGTATAGATTTAAAAATAATGGAAATAGGTGGGAAAAGAAAAATCTATATAAACTATTGGAAAAAACAAAAGGGAGGGGGAAGAAACGGAAAGGGGGTGGGGATGGAGGAGGGAGTTCAAGATATAAAGTTGTTGAATTCAATATTCAGTCCGGAAGGCTGTAAAGTGCCTAGTCGGAAGATGAGGTGCTGTTCCTCCAGTTTGCGTTGAGCTTCATTGTAACAATGCAGCAAGCCAAGGACAGACATGTGGGCAAGAGAGCAGGGTGGAATGTTAAAATGGCAAGCGACAGGGAGGTTTGGGTCATTCTTGCATGAGTTTTGCAAGCTGGCTATCTTTATCCAGAGCAAACCTGACATAATGATGGGCCTTCCTGTAAAGGGCATCTGTGATCTCCTTTATGCATCAATGTGTTACGAGTTGAGAGGGGCCACACAGGTCGCCTGTTAATCCTTGGAAAGAACCACAGGCCAAGAAATTGAGTGCAATGGTCACCTTCAAAGCCACTGGCAGAGGATACCCTCCAAGTCCACATGGCATCAGGCCTTCACAAAGAAAGTGGCATATGTGATACTCCAGATCTCAGGACGAGCTCAGGCGTGCACACATTGCCTCTCGCTCCTTTGTAAATTGGAGACTCTTGGACGATAAACCCTATGGTCTGGCGATTCGCCCCCATTGTCTGGGTCTCTCCTCCTGATCCTCCTGTTCATCTTGTGGCTCCCCTTGACCATGTCCCTTCTGCTGGAGTTGCATGCGGAGTCACCTCTCTCTCCTTCGACTCCTCCATTGCATTAGGACACTGACAAAGGTTGCACTGAGCCCTGGGTCCAAAACTGCTTTTGCTTTCTCTCTGAAAGGAAACATTGAAGACATTCAAGGGGCAAGAAAGCGAAGCTCAGAGGATGACACGTTTTGAGACTGCAAGGGTCTGTAGTTTTTCTTACCCAACTTGCATGGTGGCAGATGCCTCCTTGTTCAAGACACTAGCGCACACAGCGAGGTGACCAAGATGGCATCGCAGATACCTAACATCTTGAGCCCTGGAGTGGATGCTAAAGTTTAAGTGAGATGACTGACCCAACCTAGCTCTGTGGTCCAATCTCTGAGGTAGCATATTAATGACCAATCAGTTGCTCATGGTCAATGAGTAGATGCCCTTTGGCCCATTAGGAGTCTCACATCTGGTAAACATGTGACAGGCCTTCATTGATGGAATGCTATATATGACACAGCTGTGCCTCCCTCACAATTGCCCGCATTCCCAAATTCTATATTCCTGTGTGTTACACTTGAGATGCAGTGACTGTGATGTGTAGCCACTGAATTCCGAATTGCCCTTTAGCAGTGCAAATGAAGCCATTGACTTTAAGTGACTTTCATCGCAGAGGTCTTCCTCCTTACTTACTAAGCAGGCTCCTGCTCACTTTAGCAGCAACAAGAGGTTAGAGATCGACCTCAGAAAGGCCCCTATCGTGTTTGCCCTCCCCGTTGGCCCCCTCGTGTCCGCCCCACCCCCAACTGCCATTCCACAGCCTTCCCTCCCCACTGACCCCCTCATGTTTGCCAGCCCAACCCCTCTCCTCATAGCACACCCCTGGTTGAAGTGCTAGTCTCTGAATGTTGAGGCCTGCATGAGTAGCACAGCACAGTGGTGTTCCTCAGGACAAAGAAACCAAAGAGAAGGAACAGTCCAGCCCTATTGCCCCAACAGTGTGAGGTTCATTGCTAAAAGACCTGCACAGCACTATGGCAGACATGTTCCACGCACCTCGAAGTTATTTGCAAGCTGAGATCCGGCTTATGCATGCCACCCATTTTGAAATGGGTTTGGTGTCAACGTAATTTCCCACTGGTGTGATGGAAGATTGAAAGGCGTGGCAAGATTCCAACAGTTTTAATGAGCTTTCATGACATATTAATGAATGGAAATGGCGTTTGTGCCATTAGTAGGCAGGATAACCAACCTGCCATGAACACACCATCGGGAGAATTGTGACGCGTGTTTATGATGGTGAGTTTCTGATTTTTTTGCTTCCCGCTGGATTCTCCACTCCTGCCTTCCACAAAACCCGCTGCAGGCAGGATGGAAGAATTCCGCCAAGTGTGAGAGATGCTATATGCAGGTCAGTGAGCAATAGAAGAAAATCTAAGCATAGGAAATAGTATATTTTTAATTCTAGGGGAAGATATATTTTTACATGGGAAAGAATATTAAAAAGGTATGGGATTTAATTAACAAGGTATTTAACCACAGCATTTCAATGTGGCATTCATAAATGTAGAGTTCCATTTGATTTCATCAAAACTGATTGGAAAAAGTATAAAAATCTAAACTATTCCGCTACTCATTTACTGGACATTGAGAAAACACTAATGAAATGCGAAGGATAGTTTTGGACACCCCTCATAAAACCATCACTTATTTAAGCCTTGCCTTTATAACCAGCTATTGAGACCAGCACCCTATCCCAACATGAAGCCCGCTTTCTTTTCACAGTGGCCTTTCCCTATACACAATGTGACAGCAATGTAATTCTGTCCACCTACGTCGTCTGATATTCTTAAGTTACCTTTGCAAATGTCGAACCTCTTCCTTCAGATTCAATAGTAATGGTTTTTGTCCGTCGCATGAGAATCTGATCAATGTCTTCCTCACAAAATTTAGAACCCTCATCTTCTTCATCCATTATTGCACCATAGGCACCTCGGCGAAGCAGGTCTTCAATTTCTTTCTTGGACATTTGCTGCATCTACATAAATTAATAGATTTTAAAAAAGATTTACTCTTTTAGAAAAGGCATTAAACAAAATGGCAATCTATAATAAGCTGCTGATGGTAATTTTTGGTCCAGGAAGGTGGAGCTAGGTTTGATTTGCGTCCAAGTACCCTGGATGCAGATCAGAGGTGGCCATGGGGACAGGAGAGAGCCGAGGTGGGTTAGTTAGATGGCGGTCATCTTGAGATCTCCCAAAATGTAAACCTTTTTTTAAAAAAAAAAGCTAGCTGTGTGTTTAAGGATCAAATTGAATGTGCTAACTCAATGCATAAATCTGATCTACCAGTATTACACAGATCAAAGTTCTGGTTATTCCATAACAGTATTTTCACAGATATGAAAGAGAAGTGTGCCATATCAATGTTAGTTCTAGGCCACTACATCTACTTTCAGTTCATCATTTTTTAAGGCAGTTGCTAAATCATTCTTGAGAGATTTTGTTTACAGTTAGTCAAATTCAGTACAAGGTTTCGTGAAAGGAATGCCCAAATAAGCAGCAACTGTTTAATAACTTTTTGTAGTCTTAGGCCAAATCACAAGTGATCTTCCTTTGTGAATGCACAGAAGTTAGCTTGTCTTGCCTCAAAACTCCTTCAGCTTTACCAGTGACTAATTGAGAGTTACAGACCACGTTTGTTTACCTGACTGGACTGACCATGGCTCATTCACTTGGTTCATTCATATACTGTCCCTTGATGATATTACCTTCAGGCACAGGGTCATCTTACGTTTGTCAGACAAGCCCTCTAATAATCGAAACTGTGGAGGGATTGAGGAATGGTATACTGGTAGAGCAATTTATGGAAGCTGACTATAAACCTGTAGACCAGAAGCTGCAGCTTCTCCAGCTAAACATGGGGACAACCAAAGACATCTTCGGCACCCACAACAAACTTACATACCCTTGTCATCAACTGCATCTCTCTCCCCAGCCAGTGCCTCAGGCTGAACCAGACTGTTTCCAACTTTGCCCATCCTATTCAACACCAAATTGAGTTCTGTCCCCAAAATCCTCTGAACAAAGACAGCATAACTCTCTTCCATCTCCATAACATGATCTACCTGAACATTGAAACTGCCTTCGACACCTCTACAATTGGACTGTAGGTTGGGTGAAGCTGCAGCAGCTGGCCGGCACCCAGAGAAACTTATCCTAAGAATAAGGGAATTTTTTTGGGGAATGGAAACAAATCAGAGAGAAAGTGGGGGGCAAAAAACGCTTTACTTATGAAAAAAAGTTTAATACATGGGGTCAGTAAGATGGAATGGAATTCCATCGGACAGCGAGGGAAAACATCTTTAATCAAAAAGTAATAGAAACAAATAGAGCAGTTTGTCTAGCTTATTTGGAAAATTATTTTTTAATAGTCACAAAATAAAAGATGGAACAGTAAAGGCTGAAAATTTCCTTAAACTCAAGACATACCTAGAGTCAGAGTCATAATGGCACATTCGACCCATCGAGTTCACGTTGACCATCTGTAGATCAATTCAATCAGTCCCTGCAAATTTATTTTGCTTGAGTGTCCATCCAATTTTCTTTTGAAATTGTTCATTGCCTCTGTTTCCACCACCTTCATAGACAGCGAGTTCCAAATCTTTACCACTCACTGCTTAAAAAAGTTCTCTCTCACATCATCCTCTGTATCTCTTACCCAAAACTTGTATCCCCCTAGTCCTTGTGCAATTAGCAAATGAAAACAATATTTCCTTTTCTATCTTAGCTATACCAGTCATAATCTTGCACATCTCTATAAAATCTCCCCTCAATCTCCCTTGCTCAAAGGAGAACAAACCCAGTTTCTCCAACATAACTTTGCAGCTAAAATCTCTCATCACTGGAACCATTCTGGTGAGGCTCCTCTGCATCCTCTCAGGGACCCACACAACCTTCCTAAAGTATTGTGACCAGAACTGGACACTACACTCCAGTTGTGGCCTAACCAGAGCTATATACAGGTTCAACTGAGTTGGGCTAGTCATGCAGCCAGAATGCCTAACACTTACTACCAATCTTCTATGGACGGCTTGAGTCTGGAGTGTGCTGTTATGGCAGTCAAAGGAAGTGCTACAAAGTCACTCTGAAGGCTTCATTTAGGAGTTTTGATATCAACTTCAGAGTCCTGGGAGAAAATTGCTCAGGATCACTGCACCTGCAGCAATCAAATAAAACGGATGCGGCGTCCTTCGAAAGCAAGCACATGGAGGCCGAGAGAAAATGCAAGGAGAGGAAAACCCAAGCCAGCAACTTGGCCAAAACTCGATTGCCTGCGGTATCCTGTCCTATTTGCAGCAGGATCTTCCAGGCACAGATTTAGCAGTTACCGACATACCCACTGGAACCCTGCCAAACACCCAGGTGAAGGACGTGGTCATCTTTGCCTTGAGGGGTGAACAAGAGGGAGACAAGTTCTGCATAACTCCCCTGCTTTCGTACTCAAAATTCTATTTCTGAAGCACAGGATCCCATATGCTTTGTTAACTGCTCTCTTAATATGTCCCGCAACCTTCAAAAGAGCCATGCACTTGAATCGCCAGGTTCCTCTGTCCCTGTACATTCTGTAGACCTGTGCCATTTAATCTATATTTCCTCTCCCTATTCCTTCTACCGAAAGGCATTACCTCACACTTGTCTGTATCAAATTCCATCTGCCACATGGCTTCCCATTCTGCTAACTATCCATGTACTGTTGTACTCGATTTGTATTATTGGCACTGTTAACCACACCTCCAAGTTTGGAACTATCAATAAATTTTGAAACTGGGGAGCTCCATTGTCTACCATCCTTCAGTCTGAAAAACAACTATTTACTACAACTTCTTGTTTTCTGTCCTGAAGCCAATTTTTGTATCCAAGCTGACACTGACCCTCCTATCCCATGAGCCTCAATTTTGTTAATCAGCCTTTAATGTAGTACTTTGTCAAAGGCTCTCTTGAAATCCATATAGACAACATCCATTGTTTTGTTTTCATCAACATCTTCTGTTACTTCACCAAAAAATTTAATTAGGTTAGTCAAGCACAATCTGCCTTGTACAAAACCATGCTGGCTTTCCTTAATTAACACAAACCTCTTCAAATGCCTATTGACTTTTTTCCTAATTATCATTTGTAAAAACCTTATACACCACTGATGTAAAATTGACCAACCTGTAGTTACTATGTAATGCCCTTGTATCCTTTCTTGACTAAGGGTGTCACGTGTCTGATTTTTAAAACTTACATTTTGTTATTGACAATTTGATAAGACTTGAGAAATGTGGCATGATTGCTGTACACTCTAATTTGTGTTGAACACAGATTAGATTCAATTTTCCAGAAAATAACTGACGAACTGTATCATTAATGTAACCAGTCACTGCACTGTTAATAGTTTAGGACATCATGTAACTTTTTACATATGGGATTAAAAATCAATATTTTCTCTTCATACCCCTCCAACACTGTTTTCTCGCCCGTTCATACTCTGCAGCACAGCTTTGTCAAGACCCAACTTCAGACTCGCTTTGTCAAACATCTCCCGTTCATATGAGTTCCGAGTTATTAGCCTGTAAACTTTCACGGCTTTGTTCTGACCAATCCTGTGACATCGAGCTTGAGCCTTCAAAAAGAAAAGCCATTTACTAATGTGACCGTGCACCACAGATTTTAAGCATTAAGCCATAAAATTAGAAACTCAACACACATTTTATTAAATCAATATGCCACACATCTATTTCCACCTTTGTGATCTAAAATACCAGTATAAACAGGACCACTTCACAAAAGACTTTCAAGGGAGGAAGACACGCTCCCTTGACTAGTTAATCAATGTAGCATTACTTTACAGAATTGCTTAAAGTGAAACCTATTTTCAACTTAATACTGCTTTTGCTTTGTACAGCTCTAATGGCACAAAATCTTCTGGTTGGCCTGTTTGTTTTTTTGATCTTAGATATTTTACTGGGGGAGCTTTGCAGCCAAGCCCAAGTTGGGATTCAAGTGGCTCCAGACTTTCTTGGGATGTATATCGCAAAGGCCTTGTATGCGAGTGAGCTGCATCTAGAATGGATGATTGATCAGTGCTGTAACTTTCAGCAATCTACTCCCAGCCCTGGCTGACAAGTGTTTCAGAGAAGAGGGATCAGTTCTGTAAATTGTGCATTTTGACTTCTGACACTTTGCAGCAGGATTTGCAACCTGACAAACTGTCTTTTCTGACTCTACCACTCAATTTTACTCACTAAACCTTTTGCTTTGTCCTCCCAATACTGTTTCAGTTCGATGGTCATCTAATTCCAATACAGAGACCCACATGCTTCTCCCATTTCACAAAGTTGGGAATATAGATCATGGACTGAAAATATCAAAGCTATATGAGCATTCCAGCTGCTATGGACTATAAAACTGGATAGTGGAAACAAATAACATGCCTCATATTGCTTGGATAAAAATATATATATTTTTTTTAAAAAGTGGAGATTTTAGTTGAATTTGTTGGAATATACATGGATTAGCAAACCTTCCCCGAATACTATTTCATAATGATTATTTTATATACCTAGGCAAGAAAAAGCTCACTTTTTTTTAAATAAATAAAAAATATCCAAGTCAATTTCCTCCAATGGTGCCAAATTACAAAACTGTACTCAATTTATATTTAAAGTTTGTTTCTCCTTTAATTTTTAATTACCTGAAGGTCGTTCTGTGGATTCCAGTCTGAATCAAAAATGATACAAGTATCTGCTGCAGTTAGATTGATGCCTAAACCACCAGCTCTTGTGCACAGTAAGAACACAAAGCGGTCAGAATCAGGCTTGCTAAATCGGTCAATTGCTGCTTGTCGCAAGTTTCCCCGAACTCTCCCATCAATACGCTCATATGGGTATCTGTAAATAAAATGATGCATACAATAAAAATCATTAATGCAGTTTTCACTTGGTTCTGGATAAAGATCTTGTCTTTCATACATTTCCATATTTGGTTTCTGTCACTGAAAAACCTTGCACTGCATTGCCTTATGTCGCGTTAAATCTGTAGTAATAATTACTCATTCAAGATACGAAATGACTGCAATAAAACTAAAAATTGTCATCAGGAACACCAATAATTTAGAACAGTGAACAACTATAAATCACTGATATGTCCATTGGCCATCATCATGATAATAGACTGTTGCAAAGACACAGTATCCAATTCTTCATTCACGGAAGAAGACCTCTATACATAAGCACTCAAACGTGCATGGAGTTCCATCCATGCTCCAATACCTATTAAATCTTGATCGCTTAGACAAAGCCGATTTAAAAATTTGCTTTTTTGAAACTTGCCGCATTTTATATCATTGGCAAACTGGTAGCTGCGTAGCTATAGTTGGGTCCCCAACTAGGCAGCATCCATTTACAACCATGGTTCAGTTTGTAAAACTCTGCCACAGAATCAGAGGATTGTGACCTACTCTAGAGCCTTGAGTATAAAATTTAGATTGGCACTCCAGTGCATTACTGAGGGAGTGCCATCTTTCAGAAGAGGCAATGACCTGCGCCTTTCCAGTGGACTTAAACGATCCCATGGCGCTAATTTGAAGAGTGGGGTTGGGGGGGGGGGGGGGTGTAGCCATTAGCCACACATGCACAAATCTCAAGCAGCACCTTGCTTGCTCCGTGTGGCACATTCCCAATTATTGCGTGACCATTCACCCGGGCAGCTTAGAGGGAACATTACCAGCAAGTTCTCCCGTGTCCTGGTCAACATTCATTCCTCAGCCAATGCCTAAAAACAGATGATCTGGCCATTATCACACCACTGTTTATGAAACTGTCCTATGTGCAGTTGGCAATCACGCTCCTTACATTATACAGTGACTGCACTTCAAAAACGAACATCTTTGATTGCAAAGCATTTTGGAATGTAGTTAGTATGAAAGGGACTATATAAATTTAAGTCTTCCATTTTCTTTTCCATTATCTGGCATTTTATTTTATTGAAGAGAACGCTCTTTAAATGTTCAGGAGGGTGGGTGACATGTAAATTCTAGGTAAAGGTAAACAGTGTCCAAGAGATGTAAGGAGAGCAAATATCTTGAGGATTTCTTAAACGCATCTTAACACAGCAGTGGAGTTGCACTCCCCTTTAGAGAGGCTCATATGTAGTCAAATCCCAAATTTATGCTGCAATTTTAGTATCACAAAATGGAAAAACACCAGCACCAATGCTAAATCTGCAGGGTAAACATGTCCTTAAAGTCAGTCACCAAATGCATTGGGTCCCTTTTAAACTTTAAAATTAAAGTTTAAGAAGTTGGTTCTAATGGAGTAGTTATACTACAATAGATTTGACAGTCACCATTATACTAGATTCTGCACTGGTGCAACATATAATTCAAAGCTTGCTGTGCATCTGCTTCAATGGGTAAGATGCTTCAACCACTTTAGTGCAGCAGATTATACAACAATATACTGCATTAGTCACTCAGCCGCCAGTCAAAAATCCACACTTATTATAATTTACTCCCACTAGCTTAACCTGAACCATGCAATAAATAGAAAATAGTAATGTCCCACGGTATAAAATGTGTACACAATCTAATTTTAACGAACAGATCCCTTTCTATAAACACTGCGCACAGGGGCTCAGCTAAAAACATTCTCCACTAATCCTTTCCACCAGTTTGCTTTTGAATATTCAGAAATTATTTCTTTTTTGAGCTTCAGCTAAGCCCCAAAATATTACCAAACAAATGCACATCTGTGCGGACAGTTATAGATCAGCAAATAATTAAACTTATTTGGCTTAGCCTCTAATTTACATATATTAAACTATATTGATTGGCAGATTTTTTAAATGTAATTAAAGAAATTAAATAAAATGAAAATGTATATTTGTTTTGTAAGTGTTTTCACCTGTTGAGGGTTGGAATTAGAAATCTTGGTAATTGTGGCTCTCCTTTTATTTTCTGCTCTGATTAATCACTCTATAATTATCTTAAACAAGACATCACCAAACTACAATTAATCATTTATTTCTTACTGATTAAGAAGCCCATCATAACTGTGCTTAGATACAAATTTAATTTCCATTAACTACACATTTCTCATGGCTTTAAGTACCAAAGCAAATTGATTACAAGCTCGCCTGTCTCACAATCAGAAGAGTGACATTTCTATATTAACTACTTTTGCAGGGAATGGTCATATTCAAATTATTTCAAGAGAAATGGTCACATTCAAACTATTAATTTTTTACAAACTTGTATGCATGCAGTTCCTGCAAGTATCATCGCTACTCACTCAAAACGTTTCATGCCTTCCCCATCATAGAAACATTCTTACTGATTTTACTTACCCTGATTAAGTCTTCCATGCTTGATTTCCAAGATAGGCAGCCCATTTCCTACTCTCCTCCAAGACATCCAATGGCAGTCTCCTAGCCAAGTAGTGTTGTGTACCCAACCCTATTAAAACTGCTATATTTTTGGGTAAGCTCATTTTTAAATTAAAAACTTCTAAATTTTATATTTTGATATTTTAAAAGTAATTTTAAAATTATTTTCAATAAAAGAGAATAGGCAAGACGACTATCTGTGAAATTTTTCCAGCTCTCACCTTTCTCCTCCCCTATGCCCCAAATTTTCTAGTAAGAATCTGAAGGGACCTTTTCTCTTAGTGTCAGTAAATAGTGCACTTAAGTACACTCACTCAATACTAATTCTTGAGTGATACTCTTTCATGCGAGTTTAACACATTAGACAGTTGCTGCCAGTCCACCAAAAAAAAAAATCAACTGAATCAATTATTGGAGGGCGAGGGTAAAGTGAAGGAGCCAAATCATCTAAATGCAATGCTGCATTTCCCAATATTGCTTTCCGCACCTACATTCGGACACAATTGGGCTGGAGTATACTACTGCCAACAGACATGACCTAACTATCAGACCAGGCTCTTTTACAGCAGAATGAATTCTGTAAAAAGTGTATCCAAGCTACTCCTTAAAAAAGTATCAATATCACGACAGATTTGTACTATATCCTTAATAAAACGACTGCATTTGAAACGTCACATAATTAGAGTTCTGATGAACAGTAATATTAACACACACCACTTCTGCACAAAATTCAATGTGTATGTTGATCTGCATAGTGTTAGTTGCCCTCTGTATGGGCATAACTGTAAATGCAGAACCCTGAATACTAACAAAAAAACATGGTATAAATAGAAGAAGCTTCATACACATTACTTGTCGTCATTTTGATTTTTCAAACCATGTATGGCACTGAAACGAAAGGTTGCTAACAGAGGGGCAGATAACAATGGACACTGAAGTGTTTGAGAAACAAATAAGGCAGATGAACAAGCCAAGAGGACAGCAATGAGAGCGAGGAAAGAAGTAAAGGGTAGGCTGAAAGGAAAAAGAAATGTAAGGAATCGAGAATCTCACAGCTAGTTTGCAGGTAAAATTTGCAAACTGTTGTAGGATTTAAGTGAAGGGTGGAGCTCAACTCCGTCCCTGATTGAAAAATTTTAATAATCAGGAACAAAGTAAACTTTCACAAGTCATTGGCACCCTTCAATACTAATTCCAAATAATTAATCACAAATAAACAAAATGACAGAGTCAGGTGCTCTGTGTATTGCATCTCCCACTGTCTCTAAAAGAAGTAAACATATATGAACATTTTTCCTTCAAAAACAATGATGAAAGGTCAAGACCCACAATTCGAGATACCACCAAGCTTAAAAGTAGAAGTGAAAACACAAATCGGGGTGCCATTTTAGCAAATAATCTGAGATATTGAGCACAAAGAGAAAATTGAACCCTTACACATATTAAGTCACAGCACAAGGCAATCCAATGACAATTCAGGTTAATAAACTAGTCAGCTTTCACCACCCATCATTTGACTCAAAGGACAAACCCTGATCTACATTTAAGGCTTATCTTTGTCACTAACAAAAAGCAGCCAGTCAGACAGTTATGTGAAGGCATAAACACTAAGCCATGCTATGTTAAATCTGTCAAAACACAATGCAACTCCAAATTAACACTGAGGTGATTGCTTTGTTTCAGTACTAAAAGGTACAGCACTGGCAATCCACCAGTAAACACCAATTTTCATTCACAGTAGAGCCTAATTTCTGCATTTACAAAATACAAGTTGAGTATCCTTTATCTGAAACCTTCGGGGCCGATTGCATTTCAGATACTACATATAAACTTACATTACAATTGCACAAGCCTAGGCTAGCTATAGTCTAAAGTAAATAAAATGGCTAGGAAAGTAAGATGTACCACTGAATAATAAATACAGGGTACATGTAATAAGTTTCTTTTTGACATGTTCACCACAAAAATTGCAAGGCAAATAGTGCAAGCAACTAGACTTCTCGCATTAAAGGTCAATGAGATTCAAAAATGTGCAGTTTTTGGATTTACAGATAAAGGGTACTTGACCTGCACCTGTCTTTACAGACCACACTATACTGAAGGAGGAGCACTGCAGCCAGCCATGTCAACATAGAATTAACTGGGAAATTGATAATTGACATGCCAACTTCAGTGAGGATTCCAGGTGGCTGCTCTTCAGTCTGCTCCAGTTAAGAGCTTGCACAAGAAAAGGTCACAAGCTGGACAATTCTTTGAAAGTGTGTGAATAAACAACTATGTTATGTGCTGGCTGAAAATCAATAAAAATGCAAAGCCATAAAAATATACAATTAGCTGAGTGCCCAAATTAGTTCACAAAAGGTTAAAGGATGCTTGGGACAGCCCTTACTTGATAATTATCCTCGATCATTATTTTACTCAAAACTTTTTTCGCGACAGACAATACTAAATTAATTATCTGGGCAAAGAGCACTGGAACAGGAGTAGGTTATTCAGCCCAATCAACTATATAAAAAATTGCTCACAAAAAATATGCTTGCGTGTCTTGTCACTGATAGTGAATTTTTACTGTTTAATGTGACTATATGACAATGTTTATACTGTTGTCCTTAAGGCTAGGAAAATATTGCAAACTGACTACTCTTCAGCAACAATTTGCGGTGCAGCAAGTGACATCACAAGATCTTGGTGAGTCAATAGCTTAGAAAACGTACAGGGTAATGTAGTCAAGCCTATGGTGCCCTGCAATCAAGAGAGCTTTGATGAATAACACATTTTATAATTGCCTTCACAGCAATGAGCCAACAGGAGTTGTATTCTGCAGCTTTCATCATTAAATTCTTGGATTACAGCTTTGGAAAATAGATAAGTTTTTTTGTGTGTGAAACTGCATACACATTCATAAAGAACACATTTATGATCCCGCTGCACTAAATGCACAGATGAAATTCTCATAAAAACACAAAAAATGTTAATATTCCTATTCAGCTGCATTTCAACAAGCTATTTTAGAAATCTCCTTTTCTCCCAAACAAAACCCATGTACTATTCTCCAGCTAAGAGGAGGATAAGGATCACACTGATCACGCAAGCCACTGTTATGGTATTCTGGATATCCACCTTAAGGAATGTACAGATGCATAGGGAGTAATACCAAGTGATCCCATCCTGTAGAAAACACCCAATTCACCATTTCCAATTTCTCTACAGAGCTTGACAGAGATGGGAATCTAATCAGGTTAGGAAATTATACGTACAAATCTGTGACAAAAGAATAAAGCATTAGCTCAGTATGCTGACTTGCATGAATTTCCTGTTGTAAAATATTATATTCCTTTTCTTGGCTGAGTTTTGACTGCATTCAGTTAACATACATGTTAACGAAGGAAAAAAAAGAAAGCCAATGGACGGTTTCAAAAAGCTGACAAGAATAAAACAGCTAACAGTTCGCCAACAATATGACTTGACCTACATTAAGTGCAGTGTGACATAGGGTGCCCATAAACTCAGCTGTGCGGATATCAATCATTTTTATTGCATACGGAGAAAAATCCAGAGTACAAAAGAACAGTTTAGAACAGTGGTGGATTTAGAAATTACTGAAGACAGTACCACGGAAATGTTATTAATTATATTAAATCAAAGAATTTTGCAACAAAACTTAACACATCCAAACATAGCAACATGTTGGTCTGTAAATGTTGCAATTGAAGCAGTGATGTTGATTAAACTGCCTAGTGTAAATTTAAATATTGCTAATCTTTATTTGGATAACATGTTAAAAATACTTTATATAAGAATGTTTACATTTTTCAGTAGTTGAAACATTAAAACTAAAGCCCATCCTCCCATTGAGGTGAACATAAAATATTTCATGACACAAACTGGAAAGCACAGGAGTTCTCCCAGTGTTTTAGCTAGCAGTTATCCCTCAACCAGCACTATCGAAACAGATTAAATGGTCATTTAGCTCATTGATGTTTATGGGCCCTTGCCTATATAACAGCAGCAACTACACTTGCAAAGAAATTTGTTGGCTGGAAGAATCTCAAGCTATGAATGATTTGATCTACTGTGCATTCCTGTCACTGTCCTGTGAAAACATCAGGATTTAGAAGTAAAATAGGTTGTTGAGTTAGTGAAGATGAGCGTTGCTGTGAAATTTATTTTCTAGGAGCACGCCCTCATGAGCAAGTTGATTTTTGACCTTTCCTTTTGTTCATTTTCCTGCATCTTGAAGTTTATTACAATTTTGGTTTTCCAGTCAAAACTTCTAGCAGGGTTAAATGTATTTAAAATATTACTTTAATACAACAGGATAAAATAAGTAGACTGCTGCTCTGTGTTAAATTAGTGGAAAGCAAAATGTCAAATGAAGATGCCAGATTTTCATGCACTATCACCCAAAATAATTTCTAGGCTACTCTGCCCTTTTAACACCAAAGTTTATTTTGTTGTACTGGAAATAAAAATTATTATGCACTCTAAGCATTATAAAAGGTGCATAGGAATGTAGTTCGCAGTAATAGGTAAGGAAATTAATTTTGCACCTGACAATGCCTTCAGAAATAGGCTTACAATCTATTACACTCTTATTATAACTCCTCTTGTTTCCCTTTGGATGTTGACTGCTCTAATATGGAGGGTGTGAACTCTTTAACAAAAACCTTCATGCTGCATATGCAAACAAATTGAAAACAGTTGCAGGAAATTAGTGGGCTGCAACTCACACAAATAAGCCAGTGAACCTACTTGTAAATGTCAATTAAATTCAAATATTGGAATATCAGTGCAATTTGTTTAAATGAAGCAACGCTCATCATCACTAACTCCACAACCTATTTTACTTCCAAATCCTGATGTTTTCACAGGACAGTGACAGGAATGCACAGTAGATCAAATCATTCATAGCTTGAGATTCTTCCAGCCAACAAATTTCTTTGCAAGTGTAGTTACTGCTGTTATGTAGGCAAGGGCCCATAAACATCAATGAGCTAAATGACCATTTAATCTGTTTCGGTAGTGCTGGTTGAGGGATAACTGCTAGCCAAAACACTGGGAGAACTCCTGCGCTCTCCAATTTGTGTCATGAAATATTTTGTGTTCACCTGAACAGGAGGATGGGCTCTAGTTTTAATGTTTCAACTACTGAAAAATGTAAACATTCTTACTTAAAAGTATTTTTAATATTTTATCCAAATAAAGATTAGCAATATTTAAATTGACACTAGGCAGTTTAGTTAACATCACTGCTTCAATTGCAACATTTACAGACCAACATGTTGCTATGTTTGGATGTGTTAAGTTTTATTGCAAAATTCTTTGATTTAATATAGTTAATAACATTTCCGTGGTACTGTCCACAGGTAATTGGTAGATAACAGTTTATTTCATTAATGAAATGTCAGCGATGGGAAGAGACTTCAGCAAAGTACTCCATACAACCATCTGGTGGCTAGAGTTAGCAACTATATTGTGACAGTTGATGTAGCAAGCTATAATGGAAATACTGCCAGAGGTGTGACCAAAAATTGAAACTAGCAGCAGGGTTTTTGTACAAGAGCCTCTCACAAAATTTTTAATGCACAGATTTAGGCTTATGCTTAAAATATTTAAAATACAGCATTATACAGTTTTAGTTATGCAAACAAATGCGATTTTCTAATTCTAAGAGATTGGTACATCATAACCTGTACCTCTTTTGAATAAGATAGTCCTCAAGTATGTCAAGGCAGCGCACCATCTGGGAGAAGATAAGAACTTTGTGACCACCGGCTTTCATCTTTGGGAGCAGCTTGTCAATTAAGACTAGTTTACCGGATGACTGAATCATTGCTTGCAGATGAAAGACTGGAGCAACTGGACTGTGCATCTCTCTGAACTCTCCTAGAATCTTTTCTTCAGCACCTGGTACCAAAGAGAACACATATCATCCTGGTTTTATAATCCTTTGACTACGTTGTTCGATAAAAAATCTGCATCCAGAACTCTTGCTTCAATCAAACCAATGTTATTTTATATAATATAACACAATTGTTCAGATGCCAAAGGATGAAGGAGGGGGGATCTGAAGTTACAATATTTAAATTGCCAAGAGCATTATTAGTTGTGGACTGCATACTATAAGGATACAGCCAACAAGACTGAGATAGCACATCAAAACATCCAAACAAAATCATTTAACACTGGAGAGGGGAATAATTCAAAAATCTTGAGAATTCACAATTGATAAAAACTTTGCAGGAAACAGAAATTCCTAATTTTAATTGAAGTATGAAGGGTTTAGTTCTTACAAGCACACTGGTTTGATGAAAAGCAGCTAGCACTGACACAATGGGGAGAGTGGGCCCCTTCTAAACTGTGATCTCTGCTTTTATGAAACAATGTCAAAAAAACTTGTTTGTTTGTTTGTGGAGTTAAAACAACTATGACTCAGAGGGTATGTACGTCACATGCCATGTGCTGTGTATTTACAAACATAAAGGCCCAAGCACTTTTTAATCAAATTCTTGGCTTTTAAAATTGAAAGTGGCAAACTTGGTTTATGAATACATCTTGGTATTGTATTGAAGCCACATTATTATTTTTCCTGAACATTGTTTAGTCAACAGCGAAGATTCGAATTATTCTCCAAAGTTTAGTAAAGCAGGTATCAGCCTGGATATTTCTTTAACCACAGCTGATTGAAGACTGGCTAGTGAATATTCGTGATGAGCAATTTACAGATGCAAAATTATAGCTACTGCATAAGTATTGCCACTTCAGACTTAGACAGAGTTTTAGATTCTATTATAGGAGGTTTGCTTTGGGTACAACAAGTCAACCATATTGCTATGGCAAGATCATTAAAAGTAATGAAGTCTAATTTTTGAGAAAAAAAGTTATGAATTGCAACGTTATGGTATTGGACAATTTATTTAAGGTATGGTCAAATTTGAGCCTTTATAGAATGGTACAGGAAAACAGCCCAAACTAATTAAGCCTGAGCTTATTGTAATATTTCTATGGTTATGCATTTAACATGCTACATAAAATAATTGGCAGTTTAATACTTCATTGAATTCCAATGAACACAATGGACAAAACAATCAGTTTATACCACCTCTAGCTGTCTCCAATTTTTAAAGTATTTTTCTTTGGCAACAGGAGTTACTCCTTCATAACAATGAGACAACCATTTTCCCACCTGAACCACTCTGCACAGCATGGTAAAGACTCTCTGAAAGCAATGGAGGTTAATTTGTTGTCTGAAATATTAATGCTTTGAAGTTTTTTCTCTCTATGTGAAGTTTCACACATCAAGAAGCCTCAATTCTGCTGCATTATAATAGACTGGATCAGTGCTTTAATCAGCCAAACCCCAAGATATCACATCCAACTTGGTCAAAAAGCAAGTTCTCAAACAAGCAACCCTTCCCCACATAATGCAATTCACAAATACTATTAAATATAATGAGCAATTGAAAGATTTTAGGAACACCATACCGTAGAAGTTAATTATTGTCAATCACATTTGCAGGAGACAAAAACATAGACTTTCATAAAATAGAAAGTGGGTATAGAATAAATAAATTTAAATGCAGTAATTTCTAAGGTATCCTAAGGATTCAACTTGATGCAGAATTACTTCTAGAGAGAAAGTGGTTCTAATTTGCATTTTTTCAACATTTACAATCATGGTTAGAGGGCTGCTTAGCAGATAGGAATCAGATTAAAGATGAAAGGGGCATTTTCAAATTAGCAGGCTGTAACTAGTGGACTGCTGCAAGGACCAATGCTGGGGCCTCAGCTTTATAACCACTTATATTAATGACTTAGGCAAAAAGACCAAGAATAATATATTTAAGTTTGCTGATATTACAAAGTTAGGTGGGAATGTAAGCATTGAAGAGAACACAAAGAAATTGCAAAGAGACAAAGACAAGGTTAAACAAATAGGCAACAAGGAATGAATATAATGTGGGAAAGCATGAGGTTATTCCCTTTGGTAGTAAGAATAGAAAAGCAGCATTTTTTTTTTTTTAAAAGGCATGAAACCTGTAAATGTTGATGTTCAGAGGAACTCAAGTGTACTTATACAAGGAACACAAAAGGTTAGCATGCAGATACAGCAAACAATTGGGAAAGCAAATGGCTTGTTGGCTTTCATTGCAAGTGGACTGGAGTAGAAGAATAAAGAAGCCTTGCTACAATGCAGAGGGCTTTGGTGAGGCCACACCTGATGAATTGTGTGCAGTTTTGGTCTCCATATTTAAGGAAGGATATGCTTCCATCGGAGGTGGTACAACAAAGATTCACTAGATTAGTTCCTGAGATGAAGTGGTGGCCTATGATAAGAGGCTGAGTAAACTGGGCCAATACTGTCTGGACTTTAAAAGAATGAGAGGTGATCTCGTTGAAACATGCACGATTCTGAAGGAGCTTGACAGGGTAGACACAAAGATTGTTTTCCTTGGCTGGGGAAATAGAACAAAAAGGCACAGTCTCTGTGTGGGACTGTTCATTTAGGACTGAAATGAGGAGAAATTTCTTCACCCAGGAGTGAGTTAATCCTGGGAATTCCATAGCCCTGAGGAATGCTCCATCACTGAATATATTCAAAGGATATGGGGGAGCAGGTATAAAAGTGAGCCTGAGGCACAGGGTCAGCCATAATTGTGCTGAATGGCAGAGAAGGCTTGAGGGGCCATTTGGTCTACTCTTGCTCCTATTTCTTCATATGTGACAGCGTGAGGTTATTCAAGTCACAGTGACAGTCTTTGTACCCGAGGATTTTCTTCCTCTCATTGCAACTATTGCCAAATCTTTACTGGGATACCTTAACTAACAAAATGAGCACTTGTCAGTGCATCACTTTCAGTTCGCCACTGGACATGATTGAAATGGCAAAGATATTTAGTTACAAACGTACTCTCCAAATTGAGGAGAAAAAAATCAACTGAATTGCAATTTTTGCCTGCCAGGAAAAAGGAGCTAGAAAGTCTAGTTCAACTGTTCTGCTGTAAATTGCAAATATAGCTAATGCTGGCCAAGTTAATTTATTGATACCTTTAATTCTTAATGCCGCCGCAAAAATGAGCTTTATCAATAGAAAACTATCTGACATAGGTGATAAACATGTACAAATCTACTAAAGTTTTATACATACTATTTAAATAGGCTAGGTCTATTTCATCAAGAATAAAAATGGAGTTACTGCATCTCAAATGTAAATAAGCTTGATTTCTATTATCCCCTCTAACGCCCCCACCACTTATAAAACTCTGCATTTAGAAGCTGAAAAAAGCACTGGTGAGTCATTCGATTTTTATCTATCTTTTCTGAGACACAAGAAATGTTTTGTATCACTAACAATTTAACTTATTAATGCAACTAATTGTTATTTTAAGGATTAGACAGACAGGAATCATGTATACCAATCTCACCCATGTTCAAAATGATAAACTGACAGACAAAGCCTTTGATAAAATTTGGCTCGGGGAAGAAACCACCAATAATGGAATTCTAACATTATTTAAAAGACATGGTGGCAGTAACTCATTCAAAGCAGGACTTGATTCAGGAAAACTGAAAATTTGGCAGACATTCTTGAGGGTCCTGAAAGGAAAACTACTTTACCCATTAGGCGAAGAGAGTTTGAAAGTAAAATCCACTGCTTCCAACAATGGAGGGAGATTAAATAAAACAATGATTTCAGAAAGTAGACACATTTTTACCTTTTATAAGATATGGATGATTACAGCATTTCCTGAGCTCCATCATGGTGTTTACTAGGTTAGGCACATTTGCCTGACCAGCTCCTTTGGATAAGAAGGCAAAGTTTCTTTCCAGGATTGCACGATAGTATTTCTTCTGAATATTGGTTAATTCTACTTCAATAATAGTCTCCTCTTTAGGAGCAAGCTTCTTTTCCACATCCTCCTTTAGACGCCGCAACATCATGGGTTTCAATATCGCCTGAAGCTTTTGCACCTTAAAGAAACCATGCACACCGTTACAATGATGATTTGGCTTTAAGTGCACAGATGGGGATGGATAAGTGCTTACAACCAGAGTTGTATCCAACTGAAATCAGACACCTAAAGACCAATATTACATATGTAATCAACTACGTATTAGAAAGGTGAACCAATACGCAAGGGAAGGGGTAAAAGGTTCAATGTGAAGTGTGGCAGACAACTCTGAAAGAGGGTTGCCTCAACAGCTTTATACTACAGCATGTGCTGAATAAAGATAGTGACTCCATAGAACTGCATATGCAACAAATATTTAAGAGATTGCTTCCTGTTGAATAAATCTTTGTTCACATTGCTGTCAAGCACTTGTGATCAATATGGTACTTAAAATATATCTTCATTACAGCATACTATTGATGATCATTTGGTCAGTGATGGCCATGACTATACTTTCTCAGTCTAGTAACACCAGCAGCTTGTGTTATGCAGCAAGTTTATTTTATCATCAGCCTAATACACATATGGAAAGTTAAATCTCATTGCAGGACACTTCACAATGTATTTTCCTAACATTATAAAGGAGTCAGAAGTAGCATCACCTCCAAGTGAAGGCAGTTAAATCGACTACTTGCGAGTATTGCTTTTACATCAGCCTCCACTGAACATTCAGTTCTCACTTAGGGCTCCAGTAACTGTTCTGTACAGAGCAGTGGTTATGCTCTGCAACTCTACCTTGACTGGTGCTCTATAACAGGTGACAGCGTCTCTCATGAGTGCACAAAGATTACAGCTACAATCTTGGAGAATGTTACTCAATTAAAAATGTCAGATCTACATGTATTGCAATGCAACATTGCTGTCAAGCACTTGTGATCAATATGGTACTTAAAATATATGTATCAATCCAGAGAGGTACAAATTGGTGACCATCCACTGCATCCAGATGCATCTGTTATCGAGTTTTCTGCAATTCTAGCACAACAGTAATTCCAATTAAATTTGCCCATGCTTAAAAAAAAGGATGACTCATCTATCTAGTACCTACTGCATCCAACATCATAAATTTCAAACAACCACTCACCATTAAACATGGAACACAGGCACTATTAGACAGAGGTCAGGTCGCCTGTCATCTAGAATATCACATTAGTTTCATTTTGATAACTGACTAGCCATAAGTATGATATTCCATTCTGGCTTTAAGTGAAACCCAATTAACCAATGTAAAATCAGCTCAGACTTGGCCATGCGATTTTTTTTAGACTGCCAAACAAAATTCAAGGACCAAGTATTTAGGCTCCAACTGCCTTCCCCCACTGAGTTAACTTCAGTTTGACTGCATCAAAAGAATTTTTCTTTTGAAACACTATCACAAGCAAGATCAACATTGTTCAAGTAATTTGACCCATATTTTTAAAAAGTGTGAAAATGCAGTTTAATGATTTAAAATATACTTTTCATTTGGATAAGTTTGGGAGAGATACGATTCCTGATTTTCCTCCCAAAAACTGTATTTTCTAATTACAAAAAACCTATTCAAGGGTAAATCAAATGGTATCCTGCATCCTAGGAGTGCATTCTGAAACACTGCTCTATTTTGCATTGATATCACTTACTAACTAAATAACATTCAAGATTTTACCTTTTAAATAAAAACAGAAATAGATATGGCCAATTATTCATTCTGTTAATAATAATCACATTATTACTCTATAATAACCATTGCACTACTATTCTATAACTACTCTATAATAACCACAATAATACATAATTAAATGAAAACAAATAACAATTCATGAAACAAAGGCAAAATATTGTGGGAATGCTGAAAATCTGAAATAAAAAGAGGAAAAATGCCCCATATACTCAGCAGGTCAGGCAGTTTCTGTGAAGAGAGAAACAGTTAACATTTCAGTTCAATAACCTTTCATCAGAGCAAATTAGTGAAGTTTGTTGACATTGAACAGGCTCCTGCAATGGCCCACACGAACTTATGACTGGCTTTATTTTTGATTGCAATGCTATCATACCATCAAAAATTAACTGATCTGGCCTACTGCCCTTAATCAACACGAGAATTATTGGATGTATTGTTTCAAATACCTGTGCTTCACTCTTTAGGTCTCCAAATTCCTGCATGAATGTGGTTTCTGACGAAAAACGTAAGGGTTCCAAGAAGTGAAGCAAACTGAACAATTCCTCCACGGTGTTCTGCAGAGGAGTTCCTGTAAGCAGCACCTTGTGTTCCTTGATTGAAATAGAAATATTTGTACATTTTCATCCTGTTTCACGAGTCATAGTTCAATAAGTTAAAATTCAGCTTCTTCCCTTCCCCATGTTCTTTCCTCTAGTTGGAGCCTCACATCTCTACAACCCTTCCCCAGGGCAGAGAAAGGACAAGGTTGCTCAGAGTCACCTCCTCCAATATCAATCGTACGGTTCACCTTGCCATGCTGGTTTCACTACTATGGCCCTGGCTGAAGCAGTTTGGCTATTTTGTTAAAAAGGCAAGATTTTTTTTAAAAGTCTCTATTCTGCCATTTTGATAATGCAGTACAAATGAATGAATCAGTTGGGCTAGTTGGGGCCAATCAATAAAAGAAGCATGCAGTGACAGCATTGGCAGTTTAATAAAAATATTTATTTTTGTTCCTTTTGGGAGTGCAAACCATTATATAGACAAATAGCATCTTCTAGACAAACAATTCTCAAGGGATGGAAGCTTCTAATTGAGGATTTTAATTTCGGTACCAGTTACAAGACAAACTAAACGTCTTTTTAAAATTACACTTAACCACTTCATTAGACACAATTATTTATAACTAAGATTAATAATACAATACAAAATAATCTGAGTAAAGCATCAGAGCGGCAAACCTAAGTTGCCCAAAACTGCTGCACCAGGATCAGACTCAAAAGACTGTTTTGGTTGGGTTTTTGTTGTAAAATTACACATCATCAACTATGCAACATACTACAAGCTTTAACAAATTTGAGTAACATACCAGATTCATGATTTTCAATCCCTCCAGCAGTTTGCAATTTTTATTCTTCAGTCTATGGGCCTCATCAATAATCACACATCGCCACTCAATTACATTCAGCTCCGGACAGCCACCCAGGATCATCTCAAAAGTAGTTATCATAGCATGGAACCTGTATGTTCCCCGAAGGATCCGGCCCTAAAGATGAACAAAAATCAGAGATCAATGTCCTGCTTTGACATAAAGACAAGTTTCCCACACAAAGTCTGCAGTTCGATTCACTAAATAACCTGAGCTATCATTTTACGTTTCTTCCTCCAGAGGAAAGCTCGTAACAATTGTAATAAAACTACACTATAGTGAGCTCTCCAAAAGAATAAATCTCAAGAGATCACCAGGGAAGCCTTATTGAGCAAACTGTTGCAGCTGTGGGCTGTCAAGTCTCTGGGTCCTGATGGACTTCATCCTAGCGTCTTAAAAGAGGTGGCTAATGAAGTAGAAGATGCATTGGACTTAATTTTCCAAACTTCACTAGATTCTGTAAAGGTTCCATCAGACTGGAAAGTAGCAAATATAGCCCCTCTATTCAAGGAGGGAGGGAGGCAGAAACCAGGAAACTATAGGCCAGTTAGTCTGACGTCTGTCATGGGGAAGGTGCTAGAATTGATCATTAAGGTGGTTAAACCTGGGCACTTAGAAAAACTCAAGGTAATTGGGAAGGGTCAGCATGGTTTTGTGAAAGGGAAATCATGTTTATCCAATTTATTGGAGTTCTTTGAAAAAATAACTTGTGCTGTGGATAAAGGGGAGCCTATAGATGTACTGTACTTGGATTTCCAGAAGGCATTTGATAAGGTGCCATATCAAAGAGGCTGAATTTTAATTTACTGAACTGTGACACATGAAACAGGATGAAAATGTACAAATATTTCTATTTCAGTCAAGGAACACAAGGAGGTTGCAGATGGATATAGATAGGTTGAGTGAATCTTGCAGATGGAGTAGAATGTGGGAAAATGTAAAGTTGATCACATTGACAGGAAGAATGAAAAAGCAGGGTATTACTTAAATGGAAAAACAATTGCAGAATTCCAAGGTGCAAAGGATCTAGGTATTCTAGTGCGTGAGTCACAAAAAGTTAGTATGCAGGTACAAAAAGTAATTAAGGAAGCTAATGGAATGCTGTCCTTTATTACAAGAGGAATTGAACATAAAAGTAAGGACGTTATGCTTCAGTTGTACAGGACATTGGTGAGATCACATCTCAAATACTGTGTGTAGTTTTGGTCTCCTTATTTAACAAAGGATGTAAATGCATTAGAAGCAGTTCAGAGGAGGCTTACATTTGATACCTGGAATGAGTGGGTTGTCTTATGAAGATACTTTGGACAGGCTGGGCTTCCTTAAACTCGGAAGTGGTGCCAGAGGATTGGAGAATTGCACCCTCTTTAGAACAAGGGTGTAAAGATAAGCCTAGGAACTACAGGTCAGTCAGTTTAACCTCAGTGGTGGGGAAAGCTTTTAGAAACAATGATTTGGGACAAAATTAATAGTTACTTAGCAAATGCTGGTTAATTGAGGAAAGCCAGCATGGATGTGTTAAGGGAAAACAGTGTTTAACTAGTTTGCTTGAGTTTTTTGATGAGGTAACAGAGAGGATTGATGAGGGCAATGCTGCTGATGTGGTGTACATGGATTTGCAAAAGGCATTTGATAAAGTACCACACAATAGACTTGTGAACAAAGTTAATGCTTTTGGAAGGAAAGCAAATGGAATGTTGTTTATTGCAAGGGGAATGGAATATAAAAGTAATGATGTTTTGCTACAGTTTTACAGGATGTTGGTGAGGCCACATCTAGAGTACTGTGTATCGTTTTGGCCTCTATTTAAGAAAGGATATAAATGCATTAGCAGTTCAGAGAAGGTTCACTCGTCTGATACCTGGAGTGTAGGGGGGATATCCTTGTGAGGAAACGTTGAACAGGTTGGGCCTGTGTCGATTAGAGTTTGGAAGAACGAGAGGCGATCTTATTGAGACATATATAAGATCCTGAGGGGACTTGACAAGGTGGATGCTGAAAGGAGGTTGCCCCTTGTGGGGGAAGAGACTAGAACTAGGGAACACAGTTTAAAAATAAGGGGCCCCCCATTTAAGACTGAGATGAGAATTTTTTTTCTCAGAGGGTCATGAATCTTTAGAGCTCTTACCCAGAGGTGGAGGCAGGGTCAGAGATAGACCGACTCCCTTGGTCATCAAGAATCTAAGGATATTGGGGGTAGGCGGAAATGTGGAGTTGAGGCCACAATTGGATAGATCAGCAATGATCTTACTGAATGGCAGGCAGGCTCAAGCGTCTGAATGGTTGACTCCTACTCCTGATTTGTATGTTCATGTGTGTGGACTAAAAGGGACAGTAGAAATACAAAATTGGTTGAGTGACAAGAAACAACGAGTAGTGGTAAACAGCTTTTTTCAGACTGGAAGAAGGCGTATATTGGAGTTTCCCAGGGGTTGCTATTAGGAACCCTGCGCTTCCTTATATATATTAATAATGTAGACCTTGGTATACAGTGCACAATTTCAAAATTTGGTAGATGATACAAAACTTGGAAGCATTGAGAGCCGTGAGGAGCATAGTGTAGAACTTCAAAAGGACATAGGCAGGTTAGTGAAATGGGCAGACAAGTGGCAGATGAAATTTAATGCAGAGAAGCGTGAAGTGATTCATTTTGGTAGAAAGAACATGGAAAGATGAATATTAAATTAAGGGTACAAATCTAAAGAGGTGCAGAATCAGAGGGACCTGGGTTTGTATGTGTATAAATCATTGAAGGTGGCAGTACAGGTTGAGAGAGCAGTTAACAAAGCTTACAGCAACCTAGGCTTTAATAATAGTGACAATAATAAGTACAAAACAAGGAACTTATGCTAAAGTTGTATTGAACACTGGTTCAGTCTCAAATGGAGTCTTGCGTTTAGTTCTGGGCACCACAGTACAGGAAGGATGTGAAGTTATTAGAGAGGATGCAGAAAAGATTCACGAGAATGGTTGTAGGGATGTGAAGATAAGGTTGAGAGGAAATTTGATAGAGGTATGGTATAGAAAATCATCAGGGGTTTGGACAGAGTAGGTAAGGAGAAACTGTTCCAAATGGTGGAAGGATCAAGTACCAGAGGGCACAGATTTAAGGCAACTGGCAAAAGAAACAAAAGTAACGAGGAAAACTTTTTCACAAAGTGAGTGATTAGGATCTGGAATGCACTACCTGAGTGTGTGGTGGAGGCAGGTGCAATCAAGGCATTCATGAGAGAATTGGATCATTATCTGAAAAGGAAAAAATTGCAAGGCCGCAGGGAAAAAAGGTGAATTGCTCCTACAGAGGGCCAGCACAAACAAGACAGGTCAAATGACTTCCTTCTGTAGTGTAATCATTCTATGATTCCAAAGGTAAAGGTTACTGATGGGCAGTAGGACCTTTTCCACTATTCACATCCATTGTTAGCTAGCAGCATGGGTCAGTTCCAGAGGAAATCTTTTAAAGTTTTGAATCCTCTGCTGCAGTTTCACTTGCAGACTTATGCAATTTTGATCATAAATCTACAACGAACATCTCATCATTTGACACAGTTCAGCCAAAGGAAGCTAAAACTTTGGGCGAAGTATCAATAGGAACAGCCCCTTGTATCTGATCTGCCATTCAATGAGGTCATGGCTGATGATCTACCTGAGCTAAGCCTTCCCACATTCTCTCCATAATGCTTGGTTACCCTGGTATCTGAAAATCTGCCAACTTTTGACTTGGATATACTCAGTCAAAGCTCTCTGCAGTAGCCCTTAATTTGTGTAATAGCCTTTTGAGCGGTATCTTATCAACTGCTTTTTAAAGATCCAAATATACCACACCTGCTGGTTCCCCCTTCCACCCTACTAATTACAGCTTTAAAAAACACGTTTGTCAAACATTAGTTCCCGTTCATAAATCTCTGTAAACCTGCCCAATCATAGGATTTTCTAAGTGCTCTGTCTCGAATATCTCAAATAACAGATTCTAGCATTTCCCTACTGGTCATATCTGGCTAACTATTAGTTCTCTGTATTTTCTCTCCATCCTGTCTTGAACAGTAGGGTTCCGCTCGTTGCCTTCCAGTCCACAGGGAAACGTTCTAGAATGTTGGGAATTCTGCAAGATCAAAACCAATGCTTCCACTGTCTCTATACTCACTTCTTTAGGTCCAAGGCTTCTAATCCCATTAACTTCTCCAGTACTTTATTTTGTTGATATGAATATCAATAAGTTTCCTAATTTTTACTAGAACTTTGGTTTTCCATTTTTTCCTGAATGTTTCTGTGTCTTTTACTCAGAAGGCTGGTAAAGTATTTGTTTCATGTCTCCACTATTTCCTTATTCTTCATTATAATTTCACCTGTCTCTTCCTCTAAGGGATCCACAATTAATCTCACTAATCTGTTCCTTTTTACAATCCTACAGCAGTTTTTTTTTTACAATCTGCTTTATAGTCTCTTGCTAGTTTACTCTCATATCCTATTACCTCTATCAATTTCTTGATCATTCTTTGCTGAAATTTAAAATCTTGCTAATCTTCAGGCTTACTACTCTTGTTGTCAAAATGCTTGTCTAATTCTTTGCAACTATGCAATCTACCACTTCACAGCTGCTATCAAGGGACCTATAAACAACTCACACTACAGTCATAAATCCTGTCCTAAGCAGGTAACTATAGGCCAGTTAACTTAACATCCATCATTGGGAAAATGTTAGAGTCTATTATAAAGGATCTAATAGCAGAGCATTTAGAAATGCATAATATAATCAAGCAGAGTCAGCATGGCTTCATGAAGGGGAAATCATGCCTGACAAATTAATTATATTTCTTTGAGGAGGTAACAAGCAGGATGGATAAAGGGGGACCAGTAGATATAATATATTTGGATTTCCAAAAGGCGCTTAATAAGATACCTCACATAAGGCTACGTAATAAGATAAGAGCCTGTGATGTTGGGGGTAATATATTAGCATGGATAGAGGATTGGCTAATTAATAGAAGGCAGAGAGTTGGGATAAGGGGGGCATTTTCAGAATGACAACCTGTAACTAGTGGAGTGTCACAGGGATCAGTGCTGGGGGCACAATTATTTATAATATATAGTAATGACTTAAATGAGAGCAGTGAATGTACTATCACTAAGTTTGCGGATAACAAAAAATAGGTGGGAAGGCAAGTGGTGAGGGTGACACAAAGAATCTACAGAGGGATATCGGCAGGTTAAGTGAGTGGGCAAAACTTGGAAGATGGAATATAATTTGGAAAAATAAAGTTATGCATTTTGGCAGAGAGAATAGAGGAGCTGAATGGAGAAAGTCTGCAGAAATCTACAGCACATAGGGATTTGGAGTCATGTACATGAATCCCAAAAAGCTAGCATACAAGTTCAGCAGGTAATTGGGAAGGCAAATGGGATGTTGGCCTTTATTTCAAAGGGAATGGGGTATAAAAATAGGGAAGTACTGCTAAAACTATACAAGGCACTACTTAAACTACACCTAGAATATTGGGAACAGTTTTAGTCCCCTTATCTAAGGAAAGATATACTCGCATCGGAAGCAGTCCAGAGAAGGTTTACAAGGTTGATCCCGGGTATGGAGGGATTTTCTTATGAGGAGAGATTGAGTAGGTTGGACTGTACTCATTGGAGTTTAGAAGAATGAGAGGCAAACTTATTGAAACATGCAAGATTCTTAGGAGGCTTGATAGGGTAAATGCTAAGAGTTTGTTTCCCCTTGTGGGAGAGTCTAGGGCCAGAGGGCATAAACTCAGAGTAAGAGGTCACTCATTTAAAACAGTGATGAGGAGGAATTTCTTCTCTCAAAGGCTAGTGAATCTGTGGAATTCTTTACTGCAGAGGGCTGTAGAGGCTGAGTTGTTAAGTATATTCAAGGCTGAGTTAGAAAGGTTTTTAATCAGTAAGGGAATCAAGGGTTATGGGAAAAAGGCAGGAAAGTGGAGTTGAGGATTATCAGGTCGGCCATGGCCTCACTGAGGGGCAGAGCAGACTTGATGGGCTGAATGGCCTGATTCTGCTCCTATGTCTTATGGTCTTATTTATCAATTCTACCTATAAAGTCTCCATTCCCTGCTTACCTCCCTTAATCGTCAAGGATACTTCTCCACTTTGCCATTTTCCCTATCCTTCCTGTGGACCTTATAACCTGACATATTTAGTTCTTGCAGCCATATCTCAGTAATAGTTACCACGGCATATCCTTCAAGTTGAATTTGCTCTTGAAATTCATTCAATTTGTTCATTATACTCTGCGTTTGTATAAAGAATCTTTATTTGGGCTACACACCCGACCCCATCCTTCAGGTCTAATGTTCTACTCACATGTTTCTTATCTTATTGGTTAAGGAGGTACACAGTTGATTCTCCTGTTCACTCAGGTTCCAGCTGCCTCGTAGAGGCCACTTTGCCATTTCCATCTTTCCCTTACAGCAACTTGCAGGGCAAAATATTGTCTCCATTGAACAGACAAGGGCAGGTCTAATAAACAGCCAGCACCGTGCACTGACCAACCACAGCAATTTTTGAGCCATTATTTTTTCATCAATCCTGCTTCCACAAATGAAATGAAAGTCGCCATTGTCCCAGAGGACCATAGGCTGCTCTCTCATTAGAGAGAGAGACAACTGGTGGTATGTTTAAACTAAGAGTCACCACACCTCAGACGATGACCTCAGCCGATACGGCAATTGAACCCACGCTGTTCGCGTCACTTTGCATCACAAACCAGCCGTCCAGCCAACTGAGCTAACCGACCCGCAACCCCAGTGCAATAGCATAAAAAGCACACCAACATCTCTATTAATGCTTGAATCATAATAACCTTGTTTTATCCTCAATATTATTTTTTAAAAATGTCTCTACTTTACTGAGCTGGAAAGAGCCTCATAACAATGCATGATTATTAGAGACACTTGCTAATGAGGATGCTCACAACTGTCACAACATTTCACTGCTTTGTCAGTTATAAAGGAGCAACAGTATTCATTAATTACATACATGCTCTGTTTAACTTCTTTAAATACAATACCAATGTTCAGACTCATCTTCGGCTGTTGACTCCCACAGCCTGGGCTTCCTGCAGCCAACAGCCAGATCAGTTTGAAACTAGAAAATTTTCTAAGACCAGTGAACTTAAAGGAATCGCTCTCCACTTGGATTTAGCACCAGCCACCATACTAATGCTGGGCAGTGCTGCACTGGCTGCCTTGTGTTCTATAAGGGCTGTCAGGACATCTTTGATGATTTCATTATGACGAAACATGAACTCTGAATCATGTTTAAGGCATCTTAATAGGTTTACTTTGCTGATGTGCAGTGGCCATTTTGTCATGGTTACAATCCATAGGCACAGGCTGCAGAATGTCCTGTGCTTCCAGTTCAGCGGAAACTAGCAGTGTGGCTGCATTACAAGTTCAGAAGAGTGGTACACTTAGACAGGTCGCCAAAGAGCCATTATGTGCCATAAAAAGAACCAGATTAGACTGTTCAGCATCAGAAGTCTCTCTAGGTTTGTAACCATGATAAAAAACAAATTCTGATGGTGCATTTTGCACTGTATTATTTGAGAAAAACTCAGAACCAACTTTCCTGGTTAAAGATAATACCTTAATGTAGTCAACAAATTCAGGTTAAATCAAAATGGTGACAGGAATGAACTGTTCTTCCAACACAGAAGTAGCACCAATCTGGATTGATCGGAAATTGGAGTGTTGGTAGTACAGAGCCAAAACCCAAAGTCACTAAGCTTAGATTCATCAATATGCTTAGATTCATCAATATGCTTGAATTACAGAACGTAAGCTTGCAGCAGCATCTTCATTTCGACACCAAAGGTTAGAAATGAATAATTATTTTGGAGTTCTTAGCTTAGTACACGCTTATTAAAAAAGTCATTCCTTTACAAAGGCATTGAAAATATTCCAATGGTAATAAATGAAGTAAAGATAGCCAAGTCAAGTGGAATACTTGACTGTCTAGATGGTATAAAAGCAGCTGAGTCCAGCTGAAGAAATGATCATACCTCTGAGTCCCGGAAGTACATTTCATACTGTTGAATCATCTGTCTGCTGATCATACTGCCATGATAAACGATGACGTTCAGGTCTGTCCATGTGCGAAATTCTCTCTCCCAGTTTGCAATTGTAGACAAAGGCGCAATGATGAGAAAAGGGCCATGGATGCCAGTCAGATAAATTTCGTCAAGGAATGTAATAGACTGGATGGTCTTGCCTAAACCCATTTCATCAGCAAGAATGCAGTTCTGCCTGGAATTAAGAAATGATTACCTTTATACCATGTTCTTACATATGAAAGAGCATTGTGTGTGCTTAAATCACAAAACCATAAGTAAAATTAAGTTATAGCTTGGTGAACTCACAACTAGCTCACCAAAAATGATTATGGTGGCATTGGATATTAAATTTAGAGCTGGGATGTGCAACAAAACTCTGCTTAATAGATATTACTTGGGAAATATAGAAAGTGGGGCTATTTTCAAATTTTAAAAGTTACTAATTAACTGAAAAGCTTTTTTAAAACAATTTCCCAAATTAAGTAAAATCAATGAATGTTTACAGATTTCTGAGAAATTAAAGTGATGACATATGAAAAAGTTAAGCACTGGGCAAAAATATTTCAAACTATTAAGGCCGTTTCCAATATTCCAATTAGAATCTGTATAATCATGGACCTACTTACACTTACTTAAACCAATTTTAAAGAATTCAGAGTTTTTATTTCAAGGAGGAAAATAGGCAACATTCCTCCCTGCATCCTGAAAGCAGTCAATCTAAAACTGAAGACTAACCATTAATCTGATTTGTTATATTCTACAGGTAATATTTTCATGATTCCCACAAGACCAAAGCCATACTGCTCAAATTTATCTATGCCTGCACAGATTTCCAATCTTTGATTTGTTTCATAAACCAAATAATCATGCATCTCCTTAACTTCAGTGCCTACAATAGGTAATACCTTGAATTGGAAAATATTAGGACCAAGTTTATTTTATTTAGATTGAGGCTGCCAGCACTTTTAAGCAAAACACATTTTGATTGACATTTGCACTGTATGTGATAATTTAAATTTCATGCAAATGTAAATGTGCAAATACAGTAAAAGGTTCTAATGTACAACATCTGTTCAGTGGAATGGATGTTTTCTCTGGACTCTGCAATTTATTAATTTTGTGCTCATGCCCTCTAGTCCTGTGAATAACAATCAAACCCTGTGATATATCAGAACATGGCAAATCTCTGCATGGAACTGGAAGATGAGAGCAAACCAACATAGCAAACTGTAAACATTGTAGAAAATCAATGTGATAAACAGCAGTCAACACAAGACAAAAGTACTGTGAATCCCTATGAGAAACTGCAGCTGTATAAAGCCTCCATTAGAAAGAAAAGCATTACAACATTGTAAAAGCTCTCACTCCAATATGAAACACATTCATTTTTACCCATGATTACAAGTGGCACCACATAACCCAAAAACTGAATTTCCCCAATTAAGCTCTTTCATTTGTACAGTACTACAAATACAGTGTTTTAACAACCGATGATAAATATTCCTGTATTGTATTTGATCACCTCAAATATAAATGGCCAGGCAAGTGCTTCCACTGGGATCCATGTGGAGGAATTTTTTTCCTTGTTCTGGGTCATCTACAATTTTAATGAGTTTATTAAAATAAAAACTGCATGTTCTATGGACTTCAATCTTACCTGTTATACCAGTTGAAAAGAAGCCAATTGACACCTTCCAACTGGTACTCCCTGAGCTTGTTACCAATCTTGTATTCCCTGGATTGCCCAAGCTTCTTCCAAGCAGTGGCAGGAGGTCGTTCCTTTGATAAAACAGGTGAAATAAAGCAGAAATTAAGTTAGAAATAATTGAGTAACAAGAGAAATATATTCTTATATGGTCTATAAAATATTGCCTTTTCTCTCTTGTTTCTTGACAATAATAGTTTACCCTACACTCTTAAATTCTGTTAAAAGAATGTTAGTTTGGTCATTTCTAATGGCCGATCAAAGCCACCAAACTTGGAACAGTACAGCAGAAAAATGCTGCACGCTCTAGATCATTAGAGCTGTCTACCAGTTTTAAGGCCTGTAGATACCTTCTCAAATTCAATGTTATCAATCACTCATGTAAGAGCATCCCATAACCCTTACACTCCAGAATTGATTCGTACTGCCCAATCTACTTGCACAATACTGTGAATCAAAAGTTGTTAACAATCAATCTCACTTGACATACAAACTGGTTTCAGTAAACTCACATGTCCCCAGCATGCACTCCTCTGACCTTTTGATAGGTAGAACTGAAGAACACTGTAGGTTGACTATGACAAATCAAGAAGCTGGTTTATTTGGGTAACCAGATGTTACTGAACAAAATCAGCAATTCTAGACTGTTTAATGCTTCTTGTAACAGCATAAAACAAGGAACACTGACCACACTCCCCAGTTTCTAAACTGAACCCACAACCTTCTGAATCAGGGGCCACAATGTTACTATTAAGCCCATGCTGGCACTTACTTCCAACCTTTTAAAAAGAGTGAAAATTATTTGAGTAATATAAAGTTTATGCAGAGGTTTCCACTTGGAATATTTTTAACACCAACTATTCAGCATTATAGCTGCAGACTGTTCACTTACCATACGCTTCAGGGAAGGCTTTGCTTGCTGCAGTCGTTCAAACTCCTCAATCTTTCCTTGATCTACATCTTCTCTAAGCTCCCAGGTACTATCCTCATACGGCAATGAACACCATTTAACCAAATAATAAACAACAGCCTGTATAAAAAAAGATAATGTGCTGACTGAAAAACAATGTTAAATATATCCGCACTTCATGAAAATAGTTTTATAAGCCCGAGGGAAGCTTCACAGGAAAGTCCTTTTAACTACAAAAAGTGACCACATTCTTAACAGCATCAATCCATTTTTGACTGTGATGAATAGATTTGTAACTACAATACCCAAGATATTGCCACTGGAGGCAAAATCCAAACTTATACTTTGCATACCAGTAATGCCAAGTCCACACTTCTTAAATAAACTTAATATGTACTATATGAACTATTTTCAAATGAAAATGGCACATGTAATATGCAAAAATTGATCATTTGCTCTACATTGGCAATGTATAGATGAGCTTCCTGCTTCAGCAAGGAAGAATTTGAAATCAGTGTAAAACATGAATTTGTGATCGTCAACAAACATTCATAATTAATTAAAATCTCTTGACCATTTTAAAATACATAATAAAAACTGGAGGGGCTTTTTCTCCTTATCTCTTATAAATAGATTTAAATATCCAGTGAAAAATGAGAAACTAGCACTTAGTAAAAAGATTTTCCACATTCTAAAATTACAGTCCTCAAACAGTAAACAAGAAAAATATACACTGGTACCTCTCCAGTATCAGTGTCCTCACAACATGAGTATTCCAATATTCTGTCCACTTCAACATAGTCTGGATTAAAAGGCTCGTCGTCCATCTGAAAGTAGTTTTATAGTGAAAAATATGATAAGTAGCTGGAAATCCTGTACATTTGCCTTTAGATATTTTATAAATGCAAAGTGATTTTATTTATGAACGGTAATTAGATTTTTGTTCAAGTTTTATTTTATCCCAGAGACTTCCATGCTTTCGGGACATGGTTGCCTGCAGAGTGCATCTTGTATAATAGTTAACTGCCTGCAGTTAAATTGAATAAAGAATCATAAATGGTAATATACAATTATATACTTAAGGCAAGGGTGCTCAGTGAAAAGGCCATCCCTAGTCAATGGATGCCAAGGGTTTTATTTTAAAGGGAGGTTTGAGATCCTTGTCAGCATTAAAGGTTTCATTAGCAGATGATCTGCGACTAGCCTGACATATAGCTTGGGGTTATGTCCAGATGGCCTTCAAGGAGGGGCCTACATTTTCTGGTGATTCTCCAGCTCCACATACAGCCTGTACATTACTTGCTTTGAGCAGGTTATGTCCCACATGTGGTTAGACCACATTCGATGCAGGGTATGTTGCATTGCGACACAACATAGAGGTGTCTCTTCTTGCTAACAGCAGCCAGATCTGTTGAGAGTAGCAGGAGTTCTTGCTCTGCTGGCAATAGGCCAGGTATGCATTGGCTTGAATCCAGAGCGATTGTTCAGCAATCATCCCTTCAGTGGCATCTAGCATATTGTTAAGCAGCATCCAGGGTGGGCACAAGTACATTGTATGCAAGAAGGTGCCTTTCTAGCCATTGCTGCACCAGTACTCACTTGCCAGGGCCAGATGAAATTGTTATCTTGTGTGGCTGAAGAATAAGCTGCGAGGCATTCTGAGCTGATCCTTTTTCATTTTTGTGCAGGTGGCAGTAATGAGCTAGTTTCAGTGTCTTCATCCAGTTTGTGAGAAAAATTGGCAAGCTGCATCTCACTCCCAGGAGCCATATAGATTGTCTGTGCCTGAGGTGAATAGAATGGGATGCTGATCTGTTTTTCTTTTAAATTATTCATGCATGGGATATGAGCAGCATTGGCAAGGCCATCATTCCCAGCATTTGCTACCCATTCATATTTGCCCTTGAGAAGGTGGTGGTGAGCTCCTTCTTGAACCGCTACCGTCCATCTGGTGAAGGTATACCCACAGCGCTTTTAGGAAGGGAGTTCCAGAAGTCCCAGCAACAGCAACTGAATGGTGATACAGTTTCAAGTCAGGATGGTGGCTCGGAGGAGAATCTGTCAGTGGTGGTGTTTCTGTGTGTCGGCTGCCTTAACACTTCTGGTGGCATAGGTTGGAGATTCAAAAAATGCTGTTGACAGAAGCTTGGTGAGTTGCTTCAGTGCATCTTGTATATAGGTAATGGTGGAAGGATTGGTTTAAGTGGAGATGATTGAAGATTTCAAAAGAAAATTGGACTGACGCTCGAGGGAAATGAACTTGCAGGGCTATAGGGATAGAAGGGGGGGGGGATGGAACTGACGGGGTTGCTCTAAAGAGAATTGGCATGAACTTGGCAGGCTGAATGGCCTCATTCTGTGCCATAATGACTATGATTCTAAGGAATTCATGTTTAAGGTGATGGATGGGGTGTCAATCAAATGGACTGCTTTTTCCTGGATGGTGTCGAGCTTCTTGAGTGTTATGGAAATTGAACTCACCCAGGCAAGTGGAAAGTATTCCATCAACTGCCTGAGCAGTGCCTTGTAGATGTTGGACAGGCTTTAATGGTCAGGAGGCAAGTTAGTCGCCATAAAATTCCCAGCCTCTGGCCTGCTCTTGTAGCCACAGTATTTATATGGCTGGCCCAGTAAAGTTTCTGGTCAATAGCAACCCTCAGTGTGTTGATGGTGGGGGATTCAGTGATGGTGATGCTGTTGAACAGCAAGAGGAGATTATTAGATTCTCTCTTGTGGTCATTGCCTGGCAGTTGTGGAGTCTCAAATGTTGCTTGCCATTACAGCCCAAGTCTGAATGCTGCTCAGTCCTTACTGCATTCAGACAGGGACTGCTTCAATACTTGAGGACTTACATTGAAGGAAAGGTGTCATAACTCGCAGCAAGCCCCGTTCTCCTATCACTCCTGTGCTTGCAGACCTACATTGGTTCCCAAGTCAAGCAATGTCTTGATGTTAAAACTCTCATCCTTGTTTTCAAGTCCCTCCGTGGCCTTGCCCCTCTTTATCTCTAATCTTCCCCAACCCCACAACCCCCGGAGATAATGGTGTTCCTCAATTTCTGGCTTCTTGTGTATGCCTAATCACAATTGATCCATCATTGGTGGCCTTGCTTTTCAGTTCCCTCAGCCCTATGCTCTGGGATTTCCGCCCTACGCCTCTCCATCTCACATGCCTCCTCTTTAAGATACTTTTCGAAACATTGCTCTTTGACCAAGCATTTTGGCATCTGATCCAATATCTCCTTATGCGGCTCAGCATCATACTTTGTCTTGTATTGCTCCTATGAAGTGCCTGGAAATGTTTCATTACATTAACGGCACTATACAAATAAAAGATGTTGTTGTTGATGATAGTGCAGTAATGAAGATTATCGAACTGAGGACACTACCCTTAGGAACTCCGGCAGCGATGCCCTGGGGCTGAGATGATTGGTATCGAAAAAACCACAACAATCTCCCTTTGTATTAGGCATGACTGATCAGTGGAGAATTTCCCCCAATTCCCGCTGACTTCAAACTTTGCTAGGACGCCTTGATGCCACACTTGGTCAAATGCTGCATTGCTATCAAAGGCAGTCATCCTCACCTTGGGTATGGAAGGCAGTTCTGTTTTGGAGACCGTCAGTCCCAACAGGGCTGATTTGCAGTAGGTTTTACAGAACACTAGAGGGTTCTGGATACAGATCTGGAAGTACAGTTAGTAATCATGGGGAAGTTTGCCAGCCAGCTACCAAACAGGCATGGCCTAGCCCTGATGGAGCATTCTGTCGAGCTCCGTGATGCTCTGCCAATATCACTTTGAAGTCACTGGCACAGAAAACCTACAGCAGGCTCATATTATAGAACACTGGAGAAAGTCAGCGGGCTCATCAACACCCTCGGTGTACACAAGCGACATTTGAGGTTACAGATATTATTTGGTGCTTTTGTAGGCTCATCTGTTACAGAAATTTGTGGTGGAAAAAATATGTACTGGAGCTTCAAGTGTGGTATCCGTGCTCATACTAAGCTGGGGATTTGGGGCATGAGATGGAGTGGTGGCAGCTCGAAAAGACAGCTATTGTTCTCAACAATAATACCCTAGACAAACTCAAGTCCACAAACACTTTAAAACTTACAGCTGCAAAGAAATGGCCTCTCTGTGCCTGTTTAATCTTGAAGCGGTTCACTTTCTGATGTATCCTTTTGTCTTTCATCAACTGTGCTTCTGTGGCCCATTCACAATGCAGATATGAGCTAGAAATGAGACATTAAAAATCAATACCATAAATTTTTAATTAACTTCACTTATTATTGCTTCGTTCATTGGTATCAGTTTAGCTTCACTGATGTGTTAAACTGAGCATTAATGCCAAGGCAATAATCCATAAAATGTAATATATATATATTATCAATTCTTAGTGCAATCTACAATAATGCATCATTGTACTTTTATAACTATTAGTCACAGCTTATATAGAGTTTTGTACTTCAAATGAGCCAAATCCAGTTACCCAGCAAATTAAACATTTCTCATTTTCCGCATGCACAGCTGAACTCAAGTTGGGTGTAGGTGGCACACTGATTTGCTTAAAAGGTGTGGTAGGGATTTCCTGCGCAAATTGCTTAAATATGTGTATAACATATATATATATATATATAGATATATATAGATATATAGATATATATATTATTGACACAAACCTCTTTCAGTGGAAAAATATATTATAATTAAGTAACCATTTTTACCAAGGTGAAAATGCATACAAGATCAAACATCAAAATGAAGATTTCTGATCTGCCCCATCATTCATTATTGGTAGTTGAAAGCCATGGCATTTATAGATGTGCAGCCATTAACCATAGCATGATACAGCACTGGAAGATGCCATTTCACCCATCATGACAATGCTGGCTCTTTGAAAGCCTATTCAATTAGTCCCCTTTCCCATCGGCCTGCAATTTTATCTAATTCCCTGTTGAAAGTTATTATTAAATCCACTTTCACTATCCTTTCAGGAAGTGCATTCCAGATAATAACAACTCTGTGCTAAAAAGAATTCCCAGGCATCCTTCTTTTCTACTTTAATATTTATTTAAGTATGGCACTTAGCTTGCTTAAGGGAGTGCAAATCAACATCAGTTGCAATATCTACAAGGTTGAAACTTAGCATCGGTTTTAAAAAAGCTCAAATTCCAGAGAATTCTTGGTTCAGGAGTAGTCAAATTGGAATTTAACATCTTTATTTCAGAAGTACATTTGTATCATTATGTCATCATCTGATTTAACAATGGAGCAAATTTGAAGTGGCCTATTTTGACATCTTCATCTCAACATTGGCTATCATGGAGACAGTGAAGAAGCCTACAATAAACCATCGTGATATTTCCCATCGCTATTCACACTATTAAATCAGTGCTAGACTGTTTATGTGTCTGTTGCGCTTATATTTGTTTTCCCCTTCCTTAAGTCTTTTCACACTTAATTAAAAGAACAGGTTGGAAGCTTGCTCATACGCGTCCAACAATTTTGTTCCAATGGCCAGCTGCTAGAAATAATCCAACAAGGTCCCAGGATGCCTGGGAATTCAATTTCCCCTCCTAGTGGGAAACACTAATCTCCATTTAACTTTCTGCAACATAATTATATACCTCATTTCTCTGCCCCCCCCTACCACTACACGCCCTTTTAGTTTCTAAAATGCATTTGGTAACAAAATTCTGTGCAACCATCAGACAGAAACGTACACCATTTTATACTTGGATTTTAATTAGGTGACAGATTTATGTTTTGTGATAAAAAAATTGCATATTAAAACAAAGCAGAATATTAAATGTTCATCGCCTTTAGCACCAAAAAGGATCAAATTCTCTAAAGAAAAAGTAAATTTACTTACTAGTTTTTGTACTTAACAAAGAACTCTTCAACATCAGCCATATGTCCCATGGCTACCTAAACAAAGAAGCCATCCAATTAATATTACTTGTCAAATGTACAATATAAATAGATATGAGGCATTTTGGGAAAAAAATCAGATATCAAATATCAAGTCATCCTGAAAGAAAGTCCTACTGTTAGTTTTTACAGCTTCACCATATATTTCACACGCTCAGCAACAGGGGCTACTCTAGCCAATGAGCTCTTGCTCCTTATGTGGGACTTGATCCATGCAATTGTCTGGGAATATAGTATTACCCAGTGGTCGAACACAAACCTTTGTTATATTAGCTCAAGTATTTGACACAAGCCCTTGTATTCTCCAAGTCTGTGGATAGTGGATGAATAAACATTACCAGATTGCAATATTGATAATAAGCTATGAACCAGGATTATTAAAAGTAAAGAGCAGTAGAAAGTTATTGACTACAAAATAAAAAGGTTCAACAGTTTTCTAACTCTCCTAGTATGACTAAATTTGGATCAGTGTTAATAACATTAACTCATCCGTGAATCTTTTATCTAACATTTTCTTCAGCATCTATCTCAATCAGTTCAGAAAAACTGGACAACTGTACCAGCCCAACAAAAAATTCTTGCCTGTCAAGTTCTCCTACAGACACCAACTATGCACAACTGTACGAAGTTCTGCCACTCTGTCAGTTCCATCAATCACATAATGACACTCAGCACGAACCACACAGGAGTTAGACAGACAATTAATAACTGAACTTAAATTCCTTTACCTCAACTGACTAATTTAATGATAACGCAGCTTAAACAAGGTTGCATTAACCAACTGAAATAGTTCTACACTCAGATCTATGGATAAATACACTAGACACAGTGAAATGTATAGGCCCTAAACTGAGTTAATTTTATAAGAGCACCTACCTCTGTTTTGAGAAAGATCAATGTTTTCTATAGCGCAGAAATATATACAAAAAACGTACCAGTAAGTCCCTGTAATAAACTTCTGCGTCGGGGTCTTTGGCCTGAATTTTTGCTTTCATGTCAAGTGTGCAGAGTCAGAGGAATTCGAGGCTCCGCGAACCCGACTCCTGAAAGAGTACCCTGGAAGATTGGATTTGCGTTCCAGGGTGCAGGGGGTGCAGGTTTTATGGGAGAGTTCAGAGGTAGCCACAGGGGCTGCTAGGCGCAGAGGCGGGCTAGTCAAAGACCTCAGTGCTCCAACACTTTATCCCAGCTGTGGAAAAAAGGAATGATCCAAAACACAGCCCTCCATAACTCACCTCTCACCACATCCACACATGTTCCATGCCCCATCCATGCCCCTGCATACATCCCTATGGCCCCTCATATCCTCTATGCCAACCTTTGCCCCTCCACCCAGTCCATGGCCCCTTATAGCCCCATGCCAACTTAGTGCCAACCCATGCCCCCCACCCACCACCCTTTGCCCTTATAGCCTCTGTGCCAACTTTCCCAGTATCTACCATGGATAGACCTCAGGACCCATGCTGAGATTAAATAAAGTTCTAAATGCCTATTGATAAATTCATTATTTTAAAAACTCTCATCGAAATAAACCTATTCACTACATTTAACTTCCTTTAATCTCTTACAAGAACAAATATTCATATTTATGGTCCCACTTCAAAACTTTGTAAGCACTTGGAGCTGTCAACCAAACTGTGAACTGACAGGCACCCACTGTGATAATGATAGGTTGAGGAAACAGCCATGCAGCACTATTCCTGTAATGATAACCCTCAGGTTTACATTAACAGAGTGAAAAAGCAAGCACTGATTTTTGTCAACATTGCAGACAAATATTTAAAGGGCAGGAGATGTAAATGCCTTGACAGCTCCCTTGATCCAATAAGTTTATCCACTTTTTCTACACATTCATGCCTACTTTTAACTTTCCCAAAGGGCACCTGATCTCTCCCAAACTTCCAGATTCAGGTCTCAAGCCAGTTTAGCAAAGGCAGAGAGCTTGTATATCTGCACGAAAATTCAGGCTTTTGAGTTTATAATCAATCATATATGCACCAAGAGTGAAATTAATGCTCAAGAATGAAGCACCACAACCAAGAAACTAGATTACAAGTCCCAAAAACCTTCACATCTCAGATTCCAAATAATTTCACTAAGTCCTATCCTGCGACTGTCCAAATCTCCCCTCTTTACTGCTTCCTCTTAGTTACCAACCACGTTCAAGATCAATCCATTTCGACATTCCCTATAATCACTGACTCCACAACCCTCCTCCATCTAGTTTAAGCCTTCTAACGACTGCCAACTCAAGGTTCAGGACAACACCACCCACTACTTCCTTTCTACTTCCCAAACCCAATCTTTGTTATTTGCTCCTTTCTCATCTTTTGTTTTTAAATAACGTGCTTTAATTAAAAAATACTTAAGACGATTTAATCTAAAGTTATGATATTAAAATTTAAATTGACAATTTGGAAGCATACACGTGGGTCCAGTTAAAACAAAAAAAAGACTAAATACAATTTTGAACAAGTTAACATATTTTAAATGTCATGAAAGTGCTTACAAAAGAACAAATTATCCCCAAGTATGAAGAGGATAAGAAAAAAGTCATTAGTTCAAATGATGCTCATCCTTTTCAGTTAGTCCATGTAAACTCAGGTACTATCCACCCCAAATTGCCACTGATAACTTCTAGGGAAGGAAAAAAAGAGCTATGACCTATTTTAGAAAACAAATCATCTTCATCCTGTTTTCCCCAAACCAAGCTCTTTTGACACATAACCTGGCATATTAAATCACTTTCTTGGAAGTCTTCCATAGATGAGCATGCCTCAATGCCTTTAAGGACACAGAACAGCACTGAACCAGAAAAGATAATTTTGACTAATTGAACTGGTGGCAAAACTTGAAGACTTCATTTCATTCCTCATATCCTTTAATAGCCCCCTCTCCCAAAAATGTAGCCATTGCCCTCTGAAACTTATAACATCTGCCACTTCCACACCATCCTGAGTATTTTATCCAGCATTTGTATCACCTTTTGCAATTCATCTGTTTTTTTCCCCCTCTCACTCTTCATGGCCTTTCCCAGTTTGGGATCATCTACAAACCTGGAGAGCTTTGTTAAGGTCCCTTCCTTCAAATCATCAATAAACATTAAAACAATGATCTCAGAACAACCCTTCAAGTACCCTGCTAGTCACTTCTTTCCCTGCAGATGCTGATCCTTTAACCATTACCTTCAACATTCTTTGAATAAATCAGTTAGTTTCTAAAGCTCCCCTGCTATAATAATGAATTGAGGATTGCAAGCCAAATATTTGAGGAAATTTTTAACAATAAACTGAAATGGAAAACAGGCAACATATGAATCATTGGGAGTTAATGTAGATTACTTTTAACGTTCTGTTTAACATTTCAAAATTGGGTTCAAGATTTTTTTGTGGAAGCAGCACTGCAGTAGATTAACTAGTCTTGCAAATATTTTATAAACTACCACATTTAAAAGCTACAAAAGTTATAAATAATTTTTGTAAAATTATTTTGACACCTCTGGTATGACTATCAACCATCAATTTATGCATAGATGCCAACAGAACAAGTATTGAGGCTTGAGTTTATGAACCGTATGGCATTAATTTTATCCAGTTGCAAGAATGAGGCAGAGGACTTCAGATTCAGCAATTCACTTTCTTGCACTCAGAATCCTTTGGACTGCTGCTTATCCAAATTTTGGATCTCCAAATCCAGTGGGAAAGGGATTGGAAATTAGGATTGGGATCATGGCAATGACAAATACTAATTTTAAATGATGCTCACCATCTTGTGCAAAGAAAAGGTCCCTCATAATTAGTTAAAGGTTAACGAAATGAGCTCTAACCTTCATAGCAAACATAAAGACTTTGGGATTATTGCAGTTTAGGAAGAATAAACACTTTTTGCAAAATAGACCAAGTAGATGAAAATGAGTTATTTCCATGTTGAAAAACTGCTCACCTCTTTTTTAACTAATCTTGAAGCCATAACTTTGTCTACAATTGCAGCATCTTCTTCACTAGGGTTTTCCTATGGAAGAGGTGCCAATTTCAAAACAATATCTTAAAAACAAGACATTTCACTTCATATTGTCATCAATAATTAAATGGCTTGAGAAATAATGTATCAACTTAAATACATGGCTATAAATTTTACAAAAACACTGGGCCAGAACTTCTGAGGAGTGGCAATCACAGTCGGATTGCCATGCCACTCCTTTTTACCTACCTTACTAGGGAGCTGCACATTTCTTGCCTGATCTTTTGAATCAGGCCTGCTGAGAAAAGTGTAGTGCAGCGGTTTGGGAATCCTCTCAGTCTGGGGCAGCAGTGTCGGGGGAACTGAAACCACATCCCCTTTTTATGGCGCTAAAAACCTACCTGCTTAATGGCAGCTAAAGGTCGGGGTGGGGATAGGTGGGAAGGATCCGGGGTGGGGAGCGTAGATGGGGCTTGCAGGTGGTGGTGGGGGGGAAAGGTTGAGTCAGGGGGTTGGTGTGGGTCACTAGGAATTAGAAGTGGTTTTAATCCTTCTAACTCTTCCTGGGCAGCTATTCTAAGAGAGTTGGAACCATCCAAAGACTGTGATTTATATCAGAGTTTCAGATGGTTCCCAGTGCAAGGTAAGTTTGAACTTCCCAGGCAATTGCTGTGCAGCCCTTGCATGGGGACTTCCTGGAGCCAGCCAGTGCATCTTCTGGATAGCGCCTAGGTATGAAACCCCCAGGAGATCAGAAGTTCTGGGCTGTTAATTTGAATAATGAGCAATGTAATTCTGGGTTCAATAACAATGACACCCATTTCAGATTTCATTGTTCCACTGATTTGACTAACTGATATTCTGAAATTGTTACAATTATACTTTTACACTTCTGTTTAGATATTTCCATTCAGACCAAAAGCAAAAAAGATGACCAAGAAGATTTCATTCCAACATATGTGGTTGCTGGAGACAAATTTAAGAAAATTATATCACAGACATGACTACTAAATAACTGCTACAGTTTATGTAACTGCTGTTGAAACATTGCAGAAACTTGATTGTATTACAGTCCGAAAGAAAATGTAAACACTTGCACCTGAAGAATATACTGAAAGGCTCAGTTGGGAATGAAGGCAAACTTGACATTACCAAAAATTTGATTTTTCTAAAAATCTAACAAGGAGGAGGAGAATGAAAAATATAAAACAACAAGCAGAAGCCACCACGTGGAGATGGAGGAGTAGTGGTAATGTCACCAGTCTTGTAATACAGAGGCCTGGGCTAGTGCTCTGGGGACATAAATTCAAATCCCACCATGGCAGCTGAATCTGTGATATAAAGCTAGTCTCAGGCCATGACGACTATCATTGTTTGTTGTAAAAATCCATCCGGTTCATTAATGTCCTTTAGGGAAGGGAATCCACCATCCTTACCTGGTCTAACCTACATGTGACTCCAGACCCACAGCAATGTGGTTAACTCTTAACTGCCCTTCGAAATGGCCTTGCAAGCCACTCAGTTCAAAGGCAATTAGAGATAGGCAACAAATGCTGGCCTTGCCAGCAACGTCCACACCCCATTAAAGAATAAATGTTTTAAAAATTGCAAACATCACTAGATATTCCAATCAATTTGTTCTGAATATTCAGAATAATTGTCAACCTGTAATAATTAATGCAGGTTTTAATAAGAAGTTCAACACTGAACACATCAATTAAATTGTAATAGCTGGCAACATTTATCTAACTTATTTTAGTGATGTCAACAAAATTCTCAGCCATTAGGCATTGCTACAACTTACAAAAATGGCATCTCACCACAAATAACTGCACAGGTTGCTCAGCAGGTAGAACAGCACCAGCCCTGGCTTTCCCTTTAGCAGTTACCCCATCATCTTCATCTGAAATCTTCATCCCAGTGTCTTCGTTATATTTCTTTCTTTTTACTTGTCTGTTCGATCGTCTCTTCTGCAAAATTAATTACACCTTAAAATCACCATTACGGTTTTTAATTTCCACAATTAAAACCAATACATTAAGGTGAATATATTATATGATTAACTTTAAGCATTTTGATGCTGTTGCATTTATGAATAGATAATTTATTTTAGAGGTAAAGATGGCATATTAAGAAGTGTACCAGGTCTTGTATTTATCCATGCACATTTTAAAATCAAAATAAAAACAAAAAATAACCTTAACTACCTCGTTCAGTTCACATCAAGGATTTGACCAGCACTGTGCAAGTCAAATATTAGCAGGCAATATTTAATACACTACACATTTCTAATTGAGAGAGGAAATCTTGTCGGGTCACAGCAATTTAATCCTTGAATTTTTTCAAAAAATGTAAATCAGAGTAAGAATAGAAGCTACAGAAATCATGAAAACAGAACAATTGGTGAACATTTTATTTTGTTATATTTTTATCCCTTTCCCCTGCTTTTGCTTAGCTTTTTCTCCTTCCCTTTGGCACTACTTTTTTTTCTTTTCTTACTCTACACTCGATCGCGGCCTTACTCCAGTCCAAGTCCTCTGCTCCCCTTCCTCCTTAATGTTGTCACAATCTCTCCTTTTTCTCACTTTTTCTAGCCCTTTCCCCTTCACTTCTTCCCCTACTTCCTCCTCTTTCCAATCATGACTATTGCCTACCCTGCCCCACAGTCTGCCAATTGTCCTGCCCCACACTCTCCCCCAACCCCTGCCCCGGCCCACCATACCTCTTGTCCATTTTATTAAGCATTTCAAAGTGTAGTTTTATTCCCTGAAGCATTGGATGCTAAAATCTTACTTGACATCCAGAGATGGGTTCTTTCTTTATTGATGGTGTGGGAATCTGTTCGGTATCCGACCCGTCTTCTGATGAATCATTCTTCCTTTTTTTCCCCAGTGTGATTATGATTTTGCTGTTGAATCAATTTTCAATAAATAAGATTCACCTATCACATGTAACGGTGATGTTCATTCTGGGTTAGCTTACTGATGCAATTTCAAAGTATCAATTTGTACAAAACTTGATCTTAAGTAGCAAGGCAGGGGAATAACTGATTTAATTTTGGTGCTCATCGAGAACACAAATATCAGTGCTAGGGAGTGGGACACATTATTCTGTTCATGATGCATACAAACTTTAAAAGTGCTCCAGTCCCTGATACTGTTATCTTCAAGTCAGGTGCAGAGATTTTATTGTTAAACACCACAAAGCATTTCACACCAGTGTACCATTATGCTGGTCCACTGATCACAGCAGTCATTTCTTGTGGTCTGAAATGCTGCCAATTAACACTAAAGTAGTTTTGCACCATGGATTTATTTCCACCAGGAACAGCATTAATAGTTTAAAGTAATATTAAGTGCAACTAGTATAACATGTCACTAATATCAGATTTTACTTACTCAAATTTGACAACAATAGCACTCTTGGCTGTCATCATAATTGAGCATGATCAAATGTTATGGTTAAGGGAAACTGATAGGATTTGGATGGTAGTGTCATGCAGGGGATACTGCATTAGTGAGTTTTATACTCTGCCCAATTGATTTTACATTGGATACTGCCAAAACAAATTTCTATCCTGATGTCTTGCATTTGTTATTTCTCCCAGCCATTTCCTCCCCTCCAAACTCCAAGATTTTAACTTGTTGATGGGATACAGATTAAATGACATTCTCAGATATCTCATCCATGTGGCCATTGAAAAAGAGAGAGACAGAACCTAGCCATTTAGTGGTGTCTAGCTAATTAAAAGGTAATCACAGCCGAGCCCAATACTCTGTCCACATGCACTCACACAGACAAACTTCCAGGAGGGCTGCTGGATACTGATCAGAAGAGGAAACCCTGGCCAGTTTTATTTATCTTAATCTGGCTAGATCAAATAATTCAGTACAGACCAGAGATTGAATCTGGGACTGTAAGTTGCTTTTCTTACACAGCGGTAAACTCCTGGGTTTTGTCTTCGGAAGTGGAGATAGCCGGACTTGCAAAGGATACCTCTACTCAGGCAGCGGGCTGAGTTTGAAAAAAATCCAGGAATGACACCACAGCAAAACTGTAAGTTCATTGGTTGGTGAGCCGCTGTTAGGGAGTGTGTTTAAATAGCTTAAAGTTAGAAAAACGTAAAATTTATAAAAAAATAGTGGATTTCAGTAAGGAACATTAGCAGTAGAGAAGTAAAGTTAAATCTGAAGTCAAAGTGAAATAAAGTAAACCAAAGTAAGATAAAGTTAGCATAAGTGTAGTAAAGTTAAGTGACTAGTAATTTACTCTACCTCATTCTACCTATTCTAAGTGTAATAAATATTTTTTAAGAGTTACACGATCAGGTCAGCTCGGCCAAGTGGAGTGTACATCCTGCAGTATGTGTGAAGTTGTAGACGCACCATGTGTCCCTGACAAACATCTATAGGAAGTGTCACCCGCTGCGCAAGCTTGAGCTCTGGGTTTTGGAACTTGAGCGGTGGCTGGAGTCACTTTTGTGCACCCGCAAGGCAGAGGTGGTCACACCGCAGATCAAAGCGTACAGCCAGAGAGGGAATAGGTGACTGCCAGGCAGTATAAGAGAACCAGGCAGGTAGTGCAGGAGTCCCGAGTCTATCCTGCTTGCTAATCAGTTTTTCATTTTGGATGCTGATGAGGACGATGGTAGCTCAGGGAGTGCAAAGCCTTTGGCACCACAGGCAGCTCAGCTGTACAGTGGGGGTGTGGTGAGTAGAGAAGAGAAAAAGAATGGAACGGCAATAGTAATAGGGGATTCCATAGTGAGGGGATCAGAAAGGTGACGCCAGGATGGTGTGTTGCCTCCCTGATACCAGGGTCAAGGATGTCATGGAGTGGCTGCAGGACATTCTGCCGGGGGGGGGGTGGGTGGAATCAGCCAGAAGTCGTGCTCCACATAGGTACCAACGACAGCAAAGACGACCAAGAAACTAGTAAAGAAGGGGAGAATAGAACATGAATGCAATCTAGCAAAAAAAAAAATGGACTGTAATAGCTTCTATAGGTATGTAAAAAGGAAGCATTTGGCTAAGGCAAATTGGGTCCATTGCAAGCAGAGTCAGGAGAGTTCATAATGGGGGATAGAGAATGGCAGAGAAGCTAATTGATTACTTTATGTCTGTTTTCACTGACGAAAATACAGGAAATCTCCCAGATTTAGAGATCCAAGGGATTAGGGAGAAAAAGGAGTTGAAGGAAATGAGTATAAGTAAGAAGGTTGTATTAGAGAAATTAATGGGACTGAAAGTTGATAAGCCTCTGGGGCCTGATATCCTGCATTCCAAAGATTTGAAAGAGGTTGCTGTAGATATAGTGAATGCATTGATGATCATTTTCCAAAATTTTATAGATTCTGGAATGGTTCCTGAAGATTGGAAGGTAGCAAATGTCACCCCACTAGTCAAGAAGGGAGGGAGAGAGAAAACAGGGAACTACAGGCCTGTTAGCCTTACATCAGTAGTAGGGAAAATGCTAGAGTCTATTATAAAGGATGGTGATAAATGAAGACTTGGATAATCATGATCTGATTGGATACGGTCTGCATGGATCTGCGAATGGGAAATTATGTTTGATGAACTTGTTGGAGTTTTTTTGAGGATGTTAATAACAAATTTGATAAAGGAGAGACGATGGACGTATAATACTTGGATTTTCGAAAGGCTTTTGATAAAGTCCCCCACAGGAAGTTGATTAGCAAAATAAAAGCACTGGGATAGGAGGCAATATACTGGCATGGATTAAGGATTGGTTAACAGTCAGAAAAGAGAGAGTGGGAATAAATAGGTTATTCTCACATTGGCAAACTGTGACTAGTGGGGTACCACAAGGATCAGTGCTTGGGCCCCAGATGTTCACAATATATATCAATGATTTGGATGCAGGGACCAAATGTAATATTTCCAAGCTCGTGGATGATACAAAGCTAGGCGGGAATGTGTTATGAGGAAGATTTACAGTGGCTACAGGAAGATTTGGACAGTTAAGTGAGTGGGCAAGAACATGGCAGATGGAATATAATATGGAAAAATGTGAGGTTATCCACTTTGGTAGAAGGAACAGATGTGCAGTGCTATTCCTAAATGGTAAGAGGTTAGAAAGTGTAGATGTACAAAGGGACCTGGGTGTCCTTGTCCATAAGTCACTGAAAGCTAACATGTAGGTGCAGCAAGCTATTAGGAAGGCTAAGGGAATGTTAGCCTTTATTGCAAGAGGATTTGAGTACAGGTGTAGTGAAGTCTTGCTTCAATTGCATAGAATTGGTTAGACTGCATCTGGAGCAGCGTGCGCAGTTTTTGGTTCCCTTACCTCAGAAAGGATATTATTGCCATTGAGGGAGTGCAACGAAGGTTCATCAGACTTGTTCCCAGAATGGCAGGACTGTCCTATGAAGAGATACTGGGGAAACTGGGCCTATATTCTCCAGAGTTTCGAAGAATGAGATTGAAACTTATAAAATACTTATAGGAATATACAGGGCAGATGCAAGTAAGATGTTTCCCCTGGTTGGGGAGTCTAGAACCAGAGGACACAATTTCAAAATAAGGGGGAAGCCATTTAGGACCGAGATTGAGAAGAAATTTCTTTACTCGGAGGGCTGTGAATCTTTGGAACTCTCTACCCCAGAGAGCCATGGAAGCTCAGTCATCGAGTATGTTTAAGGTAGAGATTGATGGATTTCTGATTAACAATAATGTAAAGGGTTATGGGGATAGTGTAGGTAAAAGGCATTGAAGGCATTAATGATCGCATTAAATGGCGGAGCAGGCTCGATGGGCGGAGTGGGGTTTTCCTGTTCCTATGTTCTTGTGAACAATTAACGATATTTTGCAGTAATGACTGTGATGCTTGCACTCCATCTCATTTCTGTCAAATTAAAATTTTTGGCATCAAAAGCTCACATGTCCAGATTGACTTTAGCCACAGCAAACTTCCAAATGCAAAAGAAAACCTTAGTGCCATGTGACGAGACCCAGGAAGATGCACCACAACATTTTATGGCATTTGGAAGAAATGCCAGGCACAGGCGATTGTTTATGTATTTCAATTTTTGGCTTTATGGATTCAGTGTTAAAGATAATTGTGTCAAAATTTTCATATCTGTCAAAATTTTAAAGGGTAAAACCAGGCACCAGGAATTTTGATCGTGACACAAGATTATTAGTGGCCAAACCAAAGTGGATATGATCAATATTGAGTTGTGTAGTGAATATGTATTATTTGCAATGTGTCAACACATACACAGTAGAACAGAAACTCAAGAGTAAAACTGTTCACCTAGTAAAACATAACTGATCTTGTTTATCAATTCACAACAAAAATAAAAATACCTGGAAAAACTCAGGAGGTTTGGCAGCATCTGCGGAGAGGAGCACAGTTAACGTTTCGAGTCCATATGACTCTTCAACAGAACTAAGTAAAAAATAGAAAAGAGGTGAAATATAAGCTGGTTTGGGGGGGGTGGGGGGACAGGGAGAGCTGGATAGAGGGCCAGTGATAGGTGGAGATTGCCAAAAGATGTCATAGACAAAAGGACAAAGAAGTGTTGAAGGTGGTTATATTATCTAAGGAATGTGCTAATTAAGGGTAGAAAGCAGGACAAGTAAGGTACAGATAGCCCTAGTGGGGGTGGGGTGAAGGGAAGGGATCGAAATAGGCTAAAAGGTAGAAATAAAACAATACATTAAAAAATAATGGAAATAGGTGGGAAAAGAAACATCTATATAAATTACTGGGAAAAAAGGGGGGGGATCGGAAAGGGGGTGGGGATAGAGGAGAGAGTTCATGATCTAAAATTGTTGAACTCAATATTCAGTCCAGAAGGCTGTAAATGTCCGCAAACATGACCCAGACCTTCCTGTCGCTTGCCATTTCAACACTGTACCCTGCTCTCATGCCCACATGTCTGTCCTTGGTCTGCTGCATTGTTCCAGTGAAGCTCAACGCAAACTGGAGGAACAGCACCTCATCTTCCGACTCGGCATTTTACTGAATATTGAGTTCAACAATTTTAGCTCATGAACTCTCTCCTCCATCCCCACCCCCTTTCCGATCTCCCCCACCTTTTTTCCCAATAATTTATATAGATTTTTCTTTTCCCACTTATTTCCATTATTTTTAAATGTATTTCCATCCATTGTTTTATTTCTACCTTTTAGCCTATTTCAATCCCTTCCCTTCACCCCACCCCCACTAGGGCTATTTGTACCTTGCTTGTCCTGCTTTCTACCCTTAATTAGCACATTCCTTAGATAATATCACCACCTTTGTCCTTTTGTCTGTGACATCTTTTGGTTATCTCCACCTATCACTGGCCCTCTATCCAGCTCTACTCCCCCCCCCAAACCAGCTTATATTTCACCTCTTTTCTATTTTTACTTAGTTCTGTTGAAGAGTCATATGGACTCGAAACATTAACTGTGTTCCTCTCCACAGATGCTGTCAGACCTGCTGAGTTTTTCCAGGTATTTTTATTTTTGTTGTGGATTTCCAGCATCCGCAGTTTTTTGCTTTTATCTTTTTGTTTATCAATTCAAATGGATTACAAAGCCCAAGCTTATGTCTAAACTATTGGTTAATAGTGCAACACGGCCAATAGGCCAGGTAGATTAATCCACTTGCCAACCAATCAGCATTCTCTTCTCTTGAAGTGTTCCCTTTACATTTGGTACTCTTGCGAATGTGATGAGTGCTTCGGCATGTCTCTTTTCTCATCGATACTCAAGTTCTGTAAAACTATCTTTTATCTCTCTTAATTCCATCTTTCTTTCCCAATCTTTTCCAGTTTCTGCATGACTGAAATCTAATTGATGCTTCCTGGTTTGGACTCTGCGTGCCTCAGTGAAAATTCTTCAATCTGATTCGCTGAACAGCTACACTGTTACTTACCCTATTCACACATGCCACAGATCCCCCTATAGAGAGCGCTGCACTGGATCAGACATTTGATGGCAACAAGTTGCTGTTTAAAAGCATGTAAACTGCTGTCAGCAAATTGTACAGCAAGCACCATTCCTTTGTCACTGGCCTCAAGATGCAGGCCACTATATTTTAAAGTTTATCAAATGTGTGCCAGCTCTCTGGGAGCTTGTATAACAGAGTACTTTGGATTTAGGATGAACACCCCTAGGACCAGGATAGGATATAATTCAGGATGCAAGAATATTAGCCCATATTCAGAATTTTCTCAAGATGTCATATCTTATTTGACATTGTTGGAATGCACTCTCCACAAAATAGATTTACAAAATGTATTGAGTGCTGTCTGTTAATCCTTTTGACAATATCTTTATACTTGACCTTTCAATGCTACCTTACTCAGCGGGACCATATTCACACTCAGGGACAATAAATTTCTAAGCTGGAAAAATCCATTTGTTCAACATTAAGGTTCCTTAGAACCGTAGAGATATTTTTCTAGTGCTGAACAGCTTGCAGTATCATAACCATTTGTGCTTGTTCATTACATATTCCTCAACATGGATGATACTGTTTATTAAGGCACACCAAAATAATTAATAGTGGCACCTAATATTCAAGCATTGTGCTAAAGTGAGGATGTTCATAGAATCATAGTAGTTACTGCACAGAAGGAAACCATTTGGCCCTTTGTGGCTGTGCAAGAGCAACTCACATCGACCCACTCCCCTGCCTTTTCCCATGTAGCCCTGTTTTTTTTTTCTTTTCAGATAATTATCCAATTCCTTTTTGAAAACCTCACTTGAATCTGCTTCCACCACACTTTCAGCCAGTGTATTCCATGTCCTAACCATTCGCTGTGTGAAAAAAACTTTTACTCATGTCACTGTTGCTACTTTTCCCCTCACCTTTTAATGCTTCTCCCTATCTGATCTGTTTGGACCGCTGATGATTTTGAACATTATCAAATCTCCTCTGCTCCAAGGAGAACAGCTCCAGCTTCTCCAACCTATCTGCATAACTGAAATTCCTTCAGTTCCTCATCCCTGGAACTATTCTCGTGCATCTTTCCTACATCTTGTCGAATCCTTCACATCCTTCATGCAGTGAGATACCCAAAACTGGATGCAATACTCCTGTTGAGGTTGAACGAGCGTTTCATTTAACTTCCTTGCTTTTGTACTTTATGCCCCTATTTATAAAACTCAGGATCCCACATGTTTTATTAACCGCTTTCTCAACATGCCCTGCCACCTTTAATGATTTGTGCACATATGATTCTAGGTCACTCTGCTTCTGCACTGCCTTTTGAATAGTACGCTTTATTTTGTATGGTCTCTCCTTACTCTTCCTGTTAAAATGTATCACTTCACACTTTTCCGCATTAAATTTCATCTGCCACTTGTCCACCCACTCTGCTACCCTTTGTGCTCTTGAAGTTGATCACTATTCATGTAGTTCACACTCCCAAGTTTTGTGTAATCGCAATAAAATTCAAATGTTGCATTTGCAAGAACACAGAGTGTGGTAGTTATTTGATACTGTTAAAGGGTCAATTTCTTAGTTCTAAAAGGTCAATTAACTGTTTGTTAAATCTGTCACCAGACATACACCGGGCAGCGCAGTGATTATGGCTAGCTGCAAAAAGATGCATTTCATCTCTCAATGGCTACACCCATGTGCACAATGTACAGTGCTTGATGTAGACTCTTCCCAGAACTGGGAAAATATCATATATTCTTGACCTCCCACTCCTTTTACAATCCCCAGAATGCACACCTGCAGAGAGCAGTAGGTTAACGCCAACAAGGACATACATGATCCATCCACAAAGAAAAACAACTGACCCAATCCAAGATGACCAGAAGGGCCATGCACTCTCATATATCAGTGCTGCTGCCAGTCCATGCCTGCTTTCCTCAGGTCTCAAAAGTTGTGAAATTACTGCACAAATATATCCAAACAGGTTGTCAGTGTATCCTGGTGTAAAAACCAGGACAAGAATATACACCATTCACACGTGTAAGAGAAGAACAGGGGACAAATATTCCCTTTCAACATTTTTAACCATTTATATTTGGACCATTTGTTCATTTGCCAGTTTCACTTTTTCAATTATAATTAGTCATCAAAACTTTTTTTAAAAAATTGTTCTTAAGTGGCTTCTAAGTGATACAGTAATGTGTTCTTCAAAGACACATTGTGTGTACATTTTTTGAGCAAAAGAGCTTTAAGGTGTTGGACCTAGTCAGAACCCGATTTAGAAATGGGTGACACTGAAATGAAACACAATAGGTCTTCCAGTTTTCGCCCATGACATCCCTTGTCTTAAAAACAAAGATTCACCAAAAGTAAAACAGACACAAAGTTCTGATTTAAGCTTAAAATATTTCCTGCTTCCATCAACCACTGCCCCCACCTCCCTCCCTCCGATTGTTGAGGACACTAAAATACATTGGCCTCTGGAAAGTTTGATAAGAGACAGCAGTATACATTTTAGACATCCTAGACAGAAGTAGTGCTTTTTTTACTGTATTACTGAATAACGTAATAGCCCGGGTATTTTCTATTTTAACAGTCACCTTTGCTGAAGAACAAATTTTCTAGGCATATCAACTATATAATTAATAGCATTCAACTTTATGAAAGAAATCAATTCTGAATTATTACTTAAGAAGTGCATTGTGCTACCCCCTTGAGCAACGTTTTCAGTTTTAACGATTTTCAGCTGCTGTGGTCAAGTTTGGTGAGCTAAACTAGGGGAGTTTATCCATTACTGAATCCTGAAGCTGATCATCATTGGGAACTTCTTTTGCATGTCCTCACATACCTCATACGTCACATACTTATTCATAAATATATATTGACTCTTAGGTTAGGCATGTCAATAGTGAGAAACAGAATGCTTTCCGACTTTGATATCCAGGACAAAACATTTCAAGCTCAAGTACAATATTGCCAACAATAAATGAAATCTTGCCTTACTCTGCCAAAACAATGCACCTTAACCACATCATAATGATCTTATCACACCATCATGAGGCTTCCCACACTATCTGCTCTGGTGGCAAGATCTGTGCTGTACATTTATATCCAGTAGGAAACAGTGAGAGAAAAGCCAAATTCATTTCAAACACAATCCTTAAAGTAGCCAGAACACTTCTTAATCACCAAGCTGAAATTGTAAGATAGGTCCCCAAGATGAAAGGATAATGCAGTAAATTTCATTTTTTGCACCAGGTGAGAACGTAAAAAGCAACTGTGAAAAGGGTGGGTCAATGTCCTTAATAGAAGCCACCTCGTTTTCTTTCCATTAACTGAAACAGAAAATGAGACAAATTTCATGGTTGGAGATGAAACTTGTGTCTAATTTTCCCACCCTGTTTCTCTTTAGTTGGTAAAGACGAAAATCTCTTGGATGTTAAATCTAGGCCTGCCCTTTCTCCTCCTGCCTTCATTCTTTTGCTCAAGTCGGTCCTTTATTTAACATTATGGGACTGCACATTTAGACAGTTAATAGTTTCTTCCTCCCAGAATGTGGAAGAATTAGAAGGTTACAGAGGTGGTGCACCACATAGCATTCAATTTGGGTAGAATGGCCAAATAATATTTATTACAATTTTGTTTTAACATGCCAATACAGTCCTGCAGGAAATCTGGCAACACTAAACCCAGGTCTGTGATTACATCACCACATCTGAAGAAAATATCAACATGACTGCGTCCTTGACCCATCCTTGCTTCTATTTCTTTTGGTCTAACAGCACCAGTTGATACAATATATTTTGATTCCAAAGGTAAATCACTTTTTGGTTTGCTCAAATTCAAGATCATTATGTGCTTCCTCATTGGTTTCATTTATTTTAAGTCATTCATTTCAGGGCACCACACTGGAAAAGATGACAAGGCCATATAGAGGGTGCAAAGGAGATTTACTACACTGGCATCAGGAATGCAGGACTTTTGTTACTTGGGAGAGATTATAGAAGCAGGGGTTGATCTCCTTAAAGCAGAGAAAGTTAAGGGGAGTTTCACAGAGGTGTTCAAAGTCATAATGGGTAAATAAAAAGAGAAACAGTTTCCAGTGGCAAAATGAGTAGGACACGGGACACAGATTTCACGTAATTGCCAAAAGAAGCAGAAGCAAAATGAGGAGGAATTTATTTTACACAGCAAGTTACCATGATCTAGAATGCTTTTCCTGAAAGGATTGTGTGAGAAGCGTGTTTGGCCTTTCTCACACTGTTCCTAGTGGATGTAAATCCACAGCACAGAACTAGCCACAAGAGCAACTGGTGTGAGAAACCTCATATTGGTGTGGTAGGGGGAAGACCTTCTGATGTGGTTAAGGTACATTGTTTTGGCAGAGTATGGCAAGGCTTACTTTGCCATTGTCAATATCATACCTGACCTTGGCATGTTTGATCCTGGGTGTCAAAACCAGAAAAGCATTCTGTTCCTTGCTATTAATACATGTAATTTTGGTAAGTGCCTGAAATAGAAGCAGAATAAATATTCAAAAGGAAATTGGAAAAATATTTGCAAGGTAACACTTGCAGGGCAATGGGGAAAGTGCAGGGGAATGGGACTAATTAGCAAATTTCAAAAGAGCCAGCACAGGCACAATGGGCCGAGTGACCTCTTCCTGTGTTGTGTCATTTTATGATACTATGGTTTCATATAAGATGCTTGGAAGCAGTGGTTCAATATTTGGGCTTGAAAATCCTTCATTATTTTAAGAAGCCAATATTTGAAATCAACATTCAGAGTTAAAGAAAAACCCCTGATGTGGAAAAAGGCAACACTGAAAATTGGGTATTTCACCAATTCTATTTTGTAATATTCAAAGCTAAAATTTCAAAATATTTACACAGGCGGCAGTGTGTGTCAAATTTAAAAGGCTAACTTTTAAATACATGCACCTAATCCAGTTAATTTGCTCAAAAATATTAGTTTTGTACATTTTAGAGATGCTAGTCAACTTACTTTATTTTCGTTCTATCCTTTGACTTAGAACATAAACCAGCTCTAGACTTCTTTGACTCTTTATCTTTTTGTTTTGTTTTGCACTTGCTGGACTTCCTTTCTTCCTTTCGAGCAGACCCAGTGGATAAACAGGCTGGGTTTACCACTCGGGGGATATTCTGCTCCCCACGTGCCTTAGCCTTAGCGATTGCTTCCGATATGATGCGATTAGCTTTCTCCTGCTTGTTCTGCATTTCCTTCTTTCTTAGCTGTTTGTTTCCAGTCATCAGCTGTGCATTCTGTAATTTGACAATTTGTGTTGTTTGTGGACTATCAATGGTGGTCTGAGAGGAAGGAGGCTGAAAAACAGAGAGAGAATGCATACAGGTTAGTTACATTTACATCAAGAAAAACTATTACAGGATGTAGTATGCATACTCGGGTGTAATTTAAATTGAGGTTGGAAAAGGGAAAAGAAAAAATATACAGATTGCAAAAAATAACACTGTCTCCCTTCCCTTTATGCAAGACCTAGCAAGGATGGAGGAGTGTATATTTATACTGTAAAGTCAAAGGAATACAAAAACTTTTCATTTGCTAATGATCAGTTTTGCATACACGAAGAATTTTCAAAAATACATATGTGCACAAAACACAGGTAAGTGCTGCTTTACTCTCACAAAGCAAACACATCTATACACATTTCCCAAGTCTGTTAAAGCACATACTACACAATATAGAAAGCCAACATTGCCATACTGTAAATATAATCATTTCCCCAAAATGCAGTACATATTCCAGGCTGCTCGGTACACTGAAAATTACATAGTGCCTGCACATACACAAAATGAAGATCTTTAAATAGGGTCTATAATCCTCCATTATTATGGATTCCTCAATGCTGCCTTTTTCCACACGAGGGGTCTGTCTTTAACAAAGTAGGGTGCAAGTTACAGATGTCTCAATGACTCTTATCAATGCTATTCCATGATCAGCTGGCAGGTGGTGTGCTGGGGCAAGAAGTTTCCAACAGTTTTCCCACTCCTGAGCTGGAGTACTTAGTCAGGCAAACTTGACCACTAAGAGGAGGTCAGGTCAAGGGACGTTTGAGGATGGAATTCAAACTGGGCCCTTCTGAAATGCACAACCACCCTCAAGTCTGTGTCAATTATCAGGCTGTGCAAAAAAACCCCACCACATCCAAAATTACTGTCCAAAAAATGAGTGAACTCTAAAGGTAAGTCATTGAGGCTTTTACTAATTTGGCACCTTCTACCTGGATAATGTCCTAAGTGTGGAATGCAAATTTAGTGAAAAAAAATCAAATTTATAGATTTTTAAAAAAAATACTGTTCATTACATACAAGGGAAAGGTTCCTCTATTCGCTACTTGCAGTGTAATCAATGAGTACCTTATGCATGTATTTACGCAATTTGCTAAAAAGGAAAACTTTCCCAGTTTAGTAAACATTTAATATATTTATGGTAGTTAAAACACACTGTTACTTAATAGGTTAAACCATGATCAGGCTGCTACATAAATCGTAAACACATCAGTTTATTTATTTCAATTCTCAGATTTCCTCAAGAGACCATTACAGGTATATAGCACAACTAACAACTCATCATTTCTGCATGCACAATTACAGCAAAAACAAAAATAAGATGGAAAAAAATGAAATAGATGCAAACTGTTCAGGAAATTTTTGCGACTACACACAATGATTTGCTGGTATACCATTAAATTACCAGAACAAAAGATCTACAATTACAAATGAATAAATGACCACTGCCTTTTTTTCTGCATATTTTTAGATCAGTTTAAATACAAGCAAAGATATTAGCCTCAAACCCATCAGCATTCAACGTGCTCTACAGTACATGCAACCATAGAGAAGCTCATTAGAGCCTTTTTTAAATAAGGTAGGTAATTAGTCTCCCAGTATAACTAATATTTTTTCATTCATTATTTGTCAATAAGCGCAAAGCATTGGTTTTATTCACAGAGCTATAAGCAAGCTGGCTATACTACAGTACCGATTTTGAAATATATTAAGGACACCACAATTACCCACTGCTCCTTTCCAGGAATTTGAACAGCTTCCCGTTTAAATACAGCAGTAAGATACATCTTAGTATGTCTGTGTTTCTCACCCATAAATGAGCTGCTGACTACAGCAAAGTAAATTGCCACCAGGCATTTCCAAACAGATTTTCAGGCCAATGCCAGTGCACTCCACTGGATAATATTTCTGCACATGCTTCATCAGCCTAACAGCAGCGCTGCAGCACTGGTAGGCAGAGGCAATCAAACAGCTCCTTTGAAACATTGTGAACAAATGCCACCTTTAGGCCTAAGCTAACAAATAACACAAGACTAAAGAAAGCTGCAACAGCTAAGATGGCGGTGCATTGCGACTCAGTCACCAACCAGTAGAAAAGAAGGTTATGCAATCCCATTAGCCTTTAGTCCAAACCCCTCCTCCAACTTATTCAGTCTTTCACTTACCCTTCCTCTAGACCTCCTCACAGAAGCCATTTTGTCATTCAACAAAGGCTAGCCCTCCGCTTTTTCACCTCCGGCTCTGCTCGTGAGGAAGGCATTGAATGATAACTGCTAAATGGCCTATTTAGTGTGCCGCACTGAAGATGCACGCTTCTCTTCACAAAAACACATTATGATTTTTATCAACGTTTGTACTCCCTTTGAATCAATACTGCCAAGCACATTATCGATGCACATCCAGACAAGGTACTACGGCACAAGATCCTGTTTGCATATGAGAACCTCTGGATGTCTAATTAAATAGAGGCTTGTAAATCTCGTCTCCAATAAAGCTAAGTAAAATTATGCACCAAAGCATGAAAATGCATCAGCATGAATAGAAATTTTTTCAACAACAGTCGAGACTCTGCTCACTTGGACCAGCAGATGGTGCTGCCCATTGTTACTCTGCTAGGCTTAAATGCAACTCCCCCACCATCCCACCACCCCCACCATCCCCCAGGACTGTTTGTATCTGCATCTCTTGCTCCTTTATCTCATAATAGCCAAATCCTTTCTCTCTAAGCTTATACCTGTGCCTCTGACATTTATGGCAACTTTAAGAAAATTTTACAAGTAAGAAAATTTATATTTTGAATGGATACCAGCAAAGATCTTAAAATAACATCCACAGAACAGGAAAATAAAATTAATTGCAATCTTCTGTTATTTTCATTAAATTTAAATGGGGTCAAAATTAGACAGCAAACTGGCAGAAATCCTCATTTCACTTGAATGAAAATATTTTAATTCTAAATTTTTGGCCTTGGAAATTATATTTAATTGCTGCTTTTGTAATGTATTCATTTAAGTATATTAGATGGTGTATTGAATATTGTTTAACATTTCAACCTTATTTAATAGCTTCAGGTGCTCATTGAACATCAGCCCTCTTTGTAATGAGGACAATTTGCAAATAGTGGCAATATCATAAAATTTTTAGTTATTTTAAAAAGATTGCTGCTTATTTTTAGCTAAATCAGTGACAGTTTAGAGAATTACAAAAGCTACTGAAAGGCTACGCCTGTTTATTTTAGATTGTGCTAGCCAGAATTCTTAGTAGTCTCCACCTATAAGCTACACAGCAGAAAGGTCTCAAGTTCAATGTTCAGTCTGAAAAAAGTTAACTGATCCAAAGTTGGGTGTTACAATTGGTCAGGTTAGGATTTTAAGGGAAGAGGAGAAAGGGATACCCATCCTCACTCTTGATCTGCCTGTAGAGGTCCCCAAATGGATGCGAGTGTGAGAGAACACTGAGCAAGGTCAAGGCCAGATGATCTTTGGTATTCACCATAAAGGTTAACCCCTGAACTATGGTCACAAGCAGAGGGTGTCAGGCATATGGAAATGTATCACAGCAAGATGGCTGGCATTTCCTGGAGGGGAGGGATTGGCCAGTAAATTGTAAAGCAATTTTCAGAATATCACTTCACGGACCATCAGGTGGCAGTTTGCAAGCACAGCAAGGCCACACAGAAAAATGACTGTCTAACCTCAAAGCAGGTGGTGCCTTAAGTGACATACTGAAGCTAAAATCCAAAAAAACATTAATTTCAAAAAGTGAAAAGTCTTTGGAATTTGGGACCTGGAGTTTTAGTAAATAATTTTTTGGTGCAATGTTCATTTTTAAGCTGCTCCTGTGAAAATTAAATTCAATTGATTTCCCTCTAAGAAACTGAATGCTTGGATTGATTCTGTAACATTGTTCACGCTATCTTCACTGGTGTTGCCTCAGAAAGTGGGGCTCTGTTGATTAAACTCTTTCACCAAAACCTACACCTTTAAAATGAGAATGTCACTGATATGCGTCATCTCCTTTCGGCAGAGTTGACACTATGCAAGATCTTCTGTTTAATGAAATTTATTCAAAATGTATTTTTGACCAATGTTGAATACACATAAGCAGTTTTCTTAAGTTAAAAAGTATGGAATGAATTAAACATGAATGTTAAAATCAGTTTGATACCATAGTGAAGCCCACAAGGAACAACCGATTGGGGCTTCTGTTGGAATCTGTTGAATTCTGGAAGATCAAAACCAATGCAAGCACTTATGGTTGCACAAGCAATTGATTCTTTACAGTGGTTTAGAAACAAAGCAGATTGACATAAAATGGTAAGTTTTAAAGAATCAGTATCCAAAAAATTTACGTGCTCGACAATGAGAAACAGGAATTTAACAAAACGCTTGTTCATACCCATTAAAAAAAAGTTGTTCTAGAAATATTGAATTAATTTTGAAGGGGCTTTAATGTGGCTAACTAGAGTAGCCAACCAGAGGACTACAGAGATGGTGCTTGCATTAGGTTTGATCTTCCAGAATTCAACAGGTTCTGGAATGGTCCCTATGGGTTGGGAGGTAGCAAACATAACCCCATAATACAAGAAAGGAGGAAGCAAGAAAACTGGGCAACAATAGAAAGCAAAATGCTAGAATCTATTATCAGGGGCATAATAACAGGGTGCTTAAAAATCAAAATAGGACCAGAGTCAGCACAGATTTATGAAAGGGAAATCATGTTTGATAAATCCGTTAGTACTTTGAGATTGGATCTAGCTGGGTAAATAAGGGAGAGCCAGTGGATGTAGTGTATTTGGATTCCCAACAAGCAGCTGGTAAAGTGTGACACAAAAGGTTATTACACAAAATTAGGGCTCATGGGGTTAGAGGTAATTTATTAGCTCAGACTGAGGATTAGTTAATCAATGGAAACAGCGTAGAAATAAATGGGATATTTCAGGTTGGCAAGCTGTGTCTAGCAGGGTACTGCAAGCATTTTGCTAAATTCCTGTTTCTCAGTTGTTGAGTACTTATATTTTTTTGACACACTGATTCTTTAAAATTCATTTTATGTCAATCTATTCTATATCTAAGCCACTGGAAAGAGGTCACCCCAACAAGTGCTTGGGCCTCAGCTATTTACATTTACTCCAGAGAAAGCTCAAGTTGATTTAAAAGGGAAAGTAGAGAAAACAACTGTACTCTCACATTAATACCTCCTTTAGTGTTAGTCTTTTATCAGGACAGATTTTAAATATTTATCCTATTTAGAATAGCGAAAAAAAGACAAAGCACGAATAAACTGCAACATAATGCATGAGTAACTACTGCAACCCTATGCAGATGAACAAATATTAATGGTGCAGAGATACTGCCTACCAGATTTCCCCCAATTAAAACCCAACGCAATCTTTTACAGGCTTGCCAGAAGCTCCACAGCCTTGCCACTTTTGTTTATTTATTCTTTCACGGGATGTGACGTTGCTAGCTAGGCCAACATTTGTTGCACATCCCTAATTGCCCTTGAGAAGATGGTGGTGAGCTGCCTTCTTGAACCGCTGTCCATGTGGTGTAGGTACACCCACAGTGCTGTTAGGAAGGAAGTTCCAGGGAAAGGTGGTAGCACAGTTGCACTATCACTTCACAAGGAATCCAGAGGCCAGGCTAATGCTTGGCGGACACTAGTTCAAATCCCACCACAGCAATTGGTGGAATTTAAATTCAATTAATTAATTAAATGTGGAATTAAAAGCTAGTTCCAGTAATGGTCATCACAAAACTCGTCGATTGTCACAAAAACCCATCTGGTGACTCCAGACCTTCAGCACTGTGGTTGACTCTTAAGATCAACATTCAGGCTCACAATGTAGCTCACTTATGCTTGCTAGAAACTACATATATTCATTCACAGAGGCCTGCCCTTTGCAAACAGAAAAGATCTATTCAGGCATTACGCCTTTTTCAATGAAACAAAAGCTTGAGGGATAACTGTGCCCTTGTACATTCACTATGGCAACACTTCCACCAGAGTCCACTTGCCAACCAATCAGCACCCTTTTCTCATGCAGGAGAGTTGTTATATCCTTTGAAATTTGGTATTCTTGCAATTCTGTCCTGATGAGTACATGATGAAAAGCTTCAACAGCATGACCCTTTTTACGGCAATACTCAAGTTTTGTACTTTGAAGCGACTATAAAATATACATTGCCAGGTTTCAAACTGAGTACCCACCCTATTGAATTTCCATTTTTTAGAAATTATATAACATTTGGATCAAACAAATTCACAAGGTAACTTATATACTATCTTTTTATGAGGAAGAAGCTTTAATGAACTTAAAGAAAATACCAAAAAAATCAATTTCATTAATAACATTTTGTTGAAGGTTAGTGAAAGCTTTCTACTACATCGTAACAATTTCATGCAGTGTAATGTACAGATGGTAGAAGTTCTCACTTGGATGCAAAGTACCATTTTGTAGCTGCTTGGAGTCATTCTAAATGTAGAACTGTATTTAATGTTCTAGTTGTGATTAGACCTTGAAATTGCTAAAGGCACCAATTCTCTCAGCCGGTATTTAAATCTGCTCACAGATCAGCCTCTCCCATCGGTCCATGTGGATCAGCATGTTTGTTAACCACTGTGCTTTTGCAAATTTGTCAAATTAATACACATATTGGTGGATCAGCGACTATCCAAACCAATACATTAAAAGGCTCATTCAAGTCACAGTAAACATAACTTTTTCTGCATAACATATTTTCAGAAATTAGAAACAATAGCAAAAAAATCAAGATGCCAAATTAAAAATTAAAAAACAATGAATACTGGAAAGGAATATCTCTATTCTATGCAGAGAAATCCTTAATATAATGAAATAAAATAACCACCTCAAAACCTTTCCAATGTAAATGGCTGTGGTTTGTTATACCTCTTCCTCTGTATTTTGCTATTGTGTGTGGTATGCTAGTACAAGCAACTCTGTACTCATATTGTGTCCTGATACTTGCACACTTCTATTTGAGCAGTGTACAACAGTCACATATTTTACAAATACACAAACAATGCAGCAAGAGAGCACTCAAAGAACACTATGGACTTAGCAAGGACTTGCCTGGGGCATTTCATGAATGAGGTCCTCATCTTGTTTGTACAAATGGAGGGAACCAATTATAGGCCAGACATTTCACAGGAGAAAAGCGCATTGGTAAATCATAATTTTAAAAAAGTTCAAGATATCTCTGGCTGTGTTTGCATTCCTCCTAGCAGCTAGTTGGAAACAATATAGTCTCAAGTTACATTTTGCAAAAAAAAAAATTCAAGGGCCAAAAATTCTAAGTTCATACGAAAATTAATTAGAATTGCATGTTGTATGAAAAATTATACATGTTCCTGACAGAACTCAGTTCGTTCCTCAGAGAAACAGTTGAATTGCAGAACCATGAAGTAGGCGATTCAGCCCACTCCGCTGTTCAATTAGATCATGGCTGAACTGTACCTCACTTTAGCTTGAAGCCCCCATCTAACAAAAAAAAATCATTGATCTTAGTATTGGAAGTTCCAATTGGCCCAGCATCCACAGCTGTTTGGGGATGAGTTCCAGATTTCTACTACCTTTTGTAAGAAAAAGTGCATCCTGATTTCCCTCCAAAATGGCCGGTTCTAATTTCAAGATTATTGTTACAGTTATGAGGTGTATATGATTGTTATATTTCAGAACTGTCTCCCCCAGTTAAGGTAAAATAATGGGGGGTTCATGTGACCTGTGCTGAAGTCTGCCTGACAGCAAGCCTGGATGGCTTGGTACATTAAAGGTTACAGGGCATCCTGATTGTTTAACTGGGATAAAGATGCAAGGAGACAATGCGGGCCTGTGTGCTAAAAAAGACGGAGAGTCTCCAATGTTCCAGAAAAGCATCGAGAATGTCAAGTTATAAACAGTTGTGCTTTAAACTGTCCATTTATTTCCAAGATGAAAGAGTTCGGTTCTCAAGGATAGCTAATCAGCATCTCTACGTGGTTACAAGGCCCATGTGATTCACACTACCATAGAAAAAAGCTTTGAGGGGGGGAGCGGTTTCTAAGAATACCTGAAAATTCTCCCTGCTGGGGTCTGGGAGAGAGAGAGAGAGAGAGAGAGGGAGCAGCTGGAGGCCAAAAATCTCTATGGTTCACCCTGCTGGAATGCGGGTGGAAATGCATGCTCAGGTCAAAGAGACCAAATTTGGGGGCAGTAAAACAAATCTAGAAGAATTGCACTAGAGGAAGGATCTCCAGTGACACTCTACCATGAAGGACTGTTCTAGGGCATTAGAAATTACCAGGCTGAGGAAGGAAAAGAATTAGAAGTAAACTTTGGGAGCTAAAAACCACTTGGGACTGATTTCAGGAGAATTGAATGTCTTTGAATGCCTACTTAAAGGATGTGTAACATACACCTGTGAAGTCTGTTTTATCCGGTTGTGTTAAAATAAAAAAATATGGGGGGGGGGTATTCTGTTCCATGGTTTAATGTATAAGTTGCCTACAAAGACCACGTTTAGTCAATAGATCTTTTAGTCTTTTGTTACAGTAATCATCTTAAATCATTTCCCTATTATCTACCCAGCTGAATCCTTTTAACATTTCAACATCTCAACCAGATCATCCTTCAATCTTCTATACACAAGGGAATACAAACCAAGCTGATGCAACCTGTCCTCAATTTTTTAAAAATTCATTTACGGGACATTGGCTTCGATGGCTAGGCCAATATCTATTTCCCATCCCTAACTGTCCTTGAGGCAGTGGTGGTGAGCTACCTTTTTGAACTACTGCAGTCCATGTGGTATAGGTACACCGAGTGCTGTTAGGGCGAGCGTTCCAGGATTCTGACCCAGTGACAGTGCAGGAACAGCGATATATTTCCAAATCAGGACGGTGAGTGGTTTGGATGGGAACTTCCAGGTGGTGTGCCCATGCATCTGCTGCCCTTGTCTTTTTAGGTGGTAGTGGTCATGAGTTTGGAAGGTGCTGTTGAAGGAGCCTTGGTGAGTTTCTGCAGTGCATCTTGCTGGTGGTGCACACTGCTGCCACTGTTCTTCAGTGGTGGAGGGAGTGAATGTTTGTTTAAGGGGTGCCAATCAAGTGGGTTGCTTGGTCCTGGTGTCAAACTTCTTGAGTGTTGTTGGAGCTGCACTGAGCCAGGCAAGTGCAAGGTATTCCATCAAACTCCTCCAAATGCCAATATTCTGGCAAAAAGGACCAGTAACTGAACAAGGCAGTGCCATCAGTCAACTGAAACTTTCCTTCATTTTAACCCACAACCAATCCTGACAACTGCAAATACAAGGTGTCTGGATGGAAGAAATGGGAAAAAGATTTTACTGCACCTGTGGTGGTTTTGGTGGGAGGTAAGACAACATATACACATCATTTCTTACATTTCAAATCTCATTCTCACGTTCTTTCTTACGAAAGTGATGGGTTCCTCTTTCACTCTCATGGTGCATTCTTAATGCTAATGAAGAGATATTAATTTATCCATGCAAACAGGAAATTCAAATTCACTGCTTAATTAATTAAAAATAAAATGGAAAATATGAATGAGGAAACAACTGACAAGAGAAAGAAGGTTGCAGTCCAAAGTCCTGAGACTTACGGACAGTTTTGTGCTGCTAAAAAAACTAATGGAATATTTTCTATCTTTTGTTTGCCTCTGTTTGATTCTTCTATTCTATTGCCCCTCATCTCTAACAAAGGTTTTTACTTAAAATAACAGATTAGAGGTGTTAAGTGGTAAATTAATTTACCTGCATGCCACAGAATCTTCTAGCACAGGCCAACACTAATTACAGGTAGATGGAGACAGTAATTTGCTGAGGCAGTCAATGCAGAATTCAGTAATAGTTTTGTTCCAGCATTGGCACTCTCAGCACCAACAGGTTTCTGACCAAGCTCAAATAATAACAACAAATACCAAGTGACTTGGAAATCATGCTGAAGCAAATTCAAATCTTATTTTTTTTTCAAAAATACATCATACATACAAATTTGCCTTAAAAGCAGGTGTTTACTTTCAGGCTAAAGGATCATACAAACTTGTGTGACAGTGCAACTTATGTGCTGAATATTCCAGTATTTTCAAATAACACGCTGCCTTAAATGTTCATTCTTGAAAAATTATTTCGGAGAGAAACTAAGCCATCTTCATTAAGTGCACTAATGTTTTTGAACTGCACTGATTCCAAGAGTAAAATATGGATTTTTTTCTCTTTCCTGGAACCTACTGAATAGAACTACAGTATTTCAGCATTGGGCAGGTAAAGATTCTGTGATATTGTGATGCTGATAATCTTTTTTTCAAAATTTTCAAAATATGTTAGCAGCCCCTCATTTTCTCCAGGACAGATCAGATGCAATCACAGCGCAGGAATTGAATGTTGAGCTTTGAAGAGAGCAAACAATCTGTGTTAGGCCTATCTAATTGTGAGGTAATTGGTAACTGATATGTAATAAAAACAGATAATGCTGGAAAACAGTCAGCAGGTCAGGGGGCATCTGTGGAGAGAGAAACAGAGTCAACGCTTCAGGTCAATGACCTTTCATCAGAACTGGGAAAAGTTGGAGACATAATGGATTTTGAACAAGGGATGGGTGGGCCAAGGACAAAAGGTCTGTGATAGAATGGAGGACAGGAGAGATTGAATGACATAAGAGTTGGTCTTACAGAGCCAAAGGGAATGATGAAGGGGCAAGAAAAGAAATAAAAAAATTACTTAGAGCACATGTGCTGCAGTCTGAATGCAAAAAGAGAAAAACCAAAACATGCAAAGAAAAGGAAACAAAATTTGGGGGTGGGGGAGAACACAGTTTACAGTCTGAAATGTACAACTCAGAGTCGAGGCTACAAAGTGTCTAATTGAAAGATGAGGTCCTGTTCCTCAAGCTTACGTTGAGTTTTGCTAGGACAGTGCAGCAGGCCGTGGACAGAGATGTGAGCACGAGAGATAAGTGGAGAATTAAAATGACAGGCTTCCGGAAGCTCGGGGGTCATGCTTGTGGACTAAACAGAGGTGTTCTTCAAAGCTCTCACCCAATCTGCATTTGGTCTCCCCAATGTAGAGGAGACCACATTGTGAACAATGAATAGAGTAGACCAATTTGAAAGAAGTACACATAAATCCCTGCATCACTTGGATGGGGTGTTTAGAACCTTGAATGGTAGGGCAAGAGGCAGGTGTTACATCTCCTGCTTTTGCATGGAAAAGTGCCGTGGGAAGGGGATGGGGTGTTGGGGGGTGACGGAGGAGCAGGGTGTCATGAAGGGAACAGTCCCTTTGGAATGCTGAAAGGGGTAGGGAAGATGAGTCTGGTGGTGGCACCACACTGGAGATGGCTGAAATGGTAGAGGATGAATACAGAGGCTGGTGTGGTGGAAGGGAACCCTGTCATGGTTCTGGGAGGGAGGGGAAGGGGAGAGAGCAGAAGTGCAAGAAGTGTGGCAGACACAGTTACGGGTTTTGTCAACTACGGTGGGGAGGGGGTGGAGGAGAGAATCCTTGGTCGAAGAGTCAACATCTCAGAAGCACTGTTGTAGAAGGTTGCACGATCAGAACAGATGCAACAGAGACAGAGAAAAAGGGAGAATGGAAAGGAGTCCTTAAGGATGTAGGGTCGAGGTAGCTGTGAGAGTCAGAGGGCTTATAATAGATTAGTTACTAGCAGATCACCAGAAATGGAGACAGAGAAGTTAAGGGAAAGGAAAGAGTCAGGCATAGACTATGTGAGACGGAGGGAAGGGTGGAAATTGGAAGCAAAGTTTTTTGAGGTGGTAACAGAGAAGGCTGATGAGGGCAACGCTGTTGACGTGGTGTATATGGATTTTTAAAAGGCATTTGATACAGTACCACAACAGGCTTCAGCAAAATTCTAACCCATGGAATAAAAGGGAAAGTAGGCACTTGAATAAGAAATTGGCTGAGTGACAGGAAACAGAATGTAGTGACAAATGGTTGCTTTTCAGATTGGAGGAAGGTCTGTAATGGAGATTCCCAGGGGTCAGTGTTGGGATTCTTGCTCTTCTTGATATATATTAATGACCTAGGCTGTGGGTATTCAGGGCATGATTTCAAAATTTGCAGATGATACGAAGATTGGAAGGATTGTCAAACTGTGATGAGGATAGTCTTGAACTTCAAAAAGATACAGACATATTGGTGGATTGGGCAGACAAATGGCAGAACAATGAGGTGATTCATTTTGACAGGCAGAATGTGGACAGTATAAAATAAAGGGAGAAACTCTAAAGGAGGTGCAGGAACAAAGGGACCTCGGTGCATATGTACCAAAGTCATTGGAAGTGGCAGGGCATGTTGAGAGAGCAGTTAATAATGCACATGGTATCCTAGGTTTTATTAATAGGGACATTGAGTACAAGAGTAAGGAGGTCGTATGAAACTTGTATAAAGCACTAGTTGGGCCTCATCTGGAGTACTGCATTCAGTTCTGGGCGCCATACTTGAAGAAGGATGTGAAGACATTGGAGAGAATACAGAGGAGATTCACAAGAATGATTCCAGGGGTAAACAACTGTAGCTATGAGGATAGATTGGATGGGTTAGGACTGCTTTCCTTGGAGAAAAGGCATCTGAGAGGAGACTTGATAGAGGTATTCAAGATCCTGAGGAATATGGACAGGGTAAATAGTGAGAAACTGTTCCTTCTCAAGAGTACATCATGAACTAGAGGGCACCGATTAGATTAAAAATAATGGGCAAATGGAGTAGACGCGATGTGAGGAAAGATTTTTTTGCCCAGAGGGTGGTTGGAGTCTGGAGCAAACTTCCTGAAAGAGTGGTAGAGGCAGGTTCGAGTGAGGTATTCAAGAGGGAATTAGATTACTATCTTAAAAGAATGAATAGGGATACAGCAGGGGAGTGGGATTAGGTAGAATGGTCTTTCAGCGAGCCAGTGCAAACTCGATGGGCTGAATGGCCTCCTTCTGCACTGTAAAGGATCTGTGAAGTCTTCCACTTCAGGGCCAGAGCAGGGCACGATATCAATAAGATCATCACTGTACCGGAAAAAGAGTTGAGGGGGGCCCCCCACCTGAAGTAGGCCAGGAACAAAGAATGTTCCAAATATTCCATAATGAGCCAGGTATTGCTAGGGCTGATAGCGGTACCCATATCAACACTTTTTATTTGGAGGAAGTGAGATGACTTAGAAGAGAAATTTTTCAATGAGAAAACAAGTTCAGCCAGGTGGTGGAGGGTGGTGTTTGATGGGAACTGGTTAGGCCCCCATTCAAGGAAGAAGCAGAGAGCCCTCGGGGGGGGTGGTGTGTGTGTGTCTGTGTGTGTGTCTGTGTGTATGTGTGTAGAGAGATTGCAGGGAAGTAGAAGCCAGCTATACAAGGTTGGGGAACTGTAAGGTGGGAAGATCATTGGAAGAAATGAAAGTCAGTGACTATTCCGGAAACAATGATATTCGGTGGTGGGGTCATGGTCTGGGGTAGGTAAGGGGAAGTGTCAGAGAGTTGGCATTTAGCTGCTGCAAGGTAGAGGTCAGTTTGCCAGACAACTGCACTGCACCGCTTGTCAACAGGCTTGTTACTAATGTCAGGGTTAGACCCAAGAGAACAGAGTGCAGCAAGTTCACAGGAAGACAGGTTAGTGAGTGAAAAGAGCAGAGAAACTGAAACAGCCAATGTCACACACTAGTTCTCAATGAAAAGATCAAGAGAGGTTAATAGGCCAGGAGGGATCCAGATAGTAGGAGAACATTGGAGCCAGGTGAAAGGATTCGTTAAGCTGGGGAGGATGCCTGGCCAAAGAAGTGGGTACGAAGGCGAGGGTGAGGGAAGACGAGCTCAATGTCATGCTGAGCTCAAAATTCATTAAGGTAGGGGCGTAAAGGGATAGAGCCGAGTCCTCTGTTCAGGACAGTTCATGCAGCATCAGATAAAGGAAGGTCGGAGGGTATCATGAATACGTGGCAAGGGATGAGATTAGTAGGGGTGGGATCAGAGGGAAGTGAAGAGGAAAGAGATCTGGAGGGGCACTAGCACCCATGAGTTTTGGAGCTTGCAATCCTCAACACCTGAAAGAAAGAGAAACAGATTTTTGTTAAAGCGCCAGATGAGTCAAAAGGTGAAATGAAACTGAGAACTGGAAAGCTCCAAAATAGAGAGTCAGTGCTGCTGAAGAGAGGTTGAGATAGCGCCATGCGCTGCCGCATGAACTGAGTGCGCATCTAAGGCCTCCCAAATGCCAATGCACATTTACTGGAAAAATACAAAGTTAGCTGAGTAATTGCTTTGGTTCAATAATTTCAGCAGTTTAACATAATTTAATATTTCAGTTTTTAGATTCCCCTTTAGCACTCCCATACACACAGGGCACACTGACTCCTGAAAACTGAATCTCTAATACCAAAGAAAGAACAGTGAAGGTGGGAAAGAGACCTTATTTCAGCACAAGTTGAAGCAAATCAGCATGTTAAATATGAAAAAAGCCCAAAATGAACAATTTAAAAGTAAAGACCACCTGGAAGAATAGAATCGACACAAACTGGCTTCCTACTCAAAGCTTTCATATTACACAGGGAGTAGCCCATCATGCATGCACACTATGCTCATACCAGGCCACCAAAAAGTGAAGCTCCAGCTGTGAGTACTTCATTTCAGGCTGTGGCATCTTTTTGACCAAGAAAGGACTGCTTCACATCATGAGGAATTATAGCAAAGATCCTACCTACCGTAACAGCAAAAAAATCCTAGAAGCTCCCTCTCCAGTCCCTCAGAAATTAAGGTCTAGTCTTGAAGATCCAAAGAACCATCCCAGTCAAAAACATATCTACCATCACCTGGGTTCCCTGGTCAACATTTTTACATCAAGAGGATTCCGACGGATTCCAATTTCTACAAAGGGCTCGAGGAAATTGGTGGCAAGAGACATCTGTGGTGAGGCTTAAGATGAAGAAACTAAATTTATCATTGGAAAGGGGTTTAAATCAGGCGAGTAGTCTTCTTTAGTGAGTCATCAACGCTGTCTATACAGCAACTTTGCTTTTGCCTGGTTAGTTAACTGATTTCCTCGTTGGGTAGGAGGAAACTTGGAGGGTGAGAAATTTGAATGGAATGTTAAACTGGAAATACTAGTCAGAGAACAGAGAGGAATGAAATACATATTAAACAATTATTTTGCTGACTGATGTTCCTTTCCTCAATACACAAGTGAGAGTACAAATTGCAATTTACATAGACACTTAATGGATCAGAGGACTAAATGGTGGTACAGACCTGTATCACATACAGAGGGGAGCTAGTGGCCTAGTGGTAATGTCACTGGACTAGTAATCCAGAGAACCAGGGTAATGCCCTGGAGACATGGGTTCAAATCCCACCATGGCAGCTGGTGGAATTTGAATTCAGTGATAAATACAAATATAAAGCTGATCTCAGTAATGGTGACCACGAAACTGTTGATTGTGGAAAAAATCAATTTGGTTCACTAACGTCCTTTAAGGAGGGAAATCTACCAAACTTACCCGTGTTCCAGATCCACAGCAATGTGATCGACTCTTAACTGTCCTCATAGTAAGTCACTAAATTCAAGGGCAATTAAGGATGGGCGACGAATACTGGTACGCCAGCAATGCCCACATCCCATGAAAGAATAATCACATTTACCTGCCCTGTTGACATAATCCATTAACCCCTTTTCTTTCATCTACCCAATCTAATCTTGAATATTGACACAGATGTGAATCGGATTTTCCCAGGGGCACAGCGACCCCCTACCCTTTCCAGATTGAATTAATAATCTGGATTCAGAAACTCAAAGCAAGTTGATCCATTTTACAGACAATGTGTGTGTGGGTGAGTGGAAGATGTTGGGAGAGCCGAGGCCCGACTGAAGAGTACCCATAAAATAAGCTAGATAAAATCTAAGTGCGTGGATCAATACAACATTTAGGAGTGGGGTCAACCGCATTTGTGAAATTAAACCATCCCACGGACAGGTTTCTTTTTGTGTGTAGACAGTTGAACAGATTCAGTCCTGAAAATTAATACAAAATTTGTACCTCAAAGCCCTTGCTCGAACATACTTTAAAAGCAAACAGTTAAAATGCAAATCATCTCTGTAGATTGCAGCAAGTTGTTTCAGTTCCCCTAGCAAATTACAAACAGGTGTTGGTTTCAGTGCGCTATTAATTACAGACCAATCAGAGTGCTAGTTTCAAAGATTTTGAACCAATTCTGCTGCCCTTTGGCTACAAATGTCTCCGCATAAGTCACTTCGCATGGTGCTTTCAGAGATTTATTTGTAGCTTTATCTGGTATCCTGTAACCAGCTGAAGATGCATATTACTCAGGTTTTACTGTTGAGAATAGTTTAGGAAGCCCCTTCATGCCAGTAGTGTATTAAGTGAAAATTGGTTCTCCTTGGATTAACATTCAGCATAACCGGCCTACAGCATAATGCAAGTTGCACTTTAAAACAATGTTTACGTCTGCAATATAAAGGTATGCCTAGTCTCAAAAATTCACAGAACCAAAGAACTGTATAATCTCAAAAAGCAATCTTCCAGAACAAGATATTTTCTTTTAAATTATTTTTCCCATCTCCTTTCTCAAATTGGTCTCCACATATCACAAACAAGGTCAAGATGGCAAGATCACCTGACTTTCTCACTGGCATGTGCCAATGCAGCTCTGAATGTGGCCAAGAGGATAAGAATAGGCTACAGGAACTGTTGCTCAGAATTTCTCTCTCTTCCGGTTCACAGCAAACCATTCCGTCAAGTGGGAAGGCAATGCACATCATCAACTTCCCTCCCCCACACAGTCAACCACCAAATCCCCATATCTCTAAAGGGAAGTGAATCGTTGTGAGGTACAGCTTCATGGGCATTGTTAACTCTCTAATACACTCAACAGTTTGTGAGCAAATGCCAATAGATCATTTGACAGCAAGCAGCATTACAACCAAGTCCAGTTTTGCAATTACTTAACACCTATCTACACGCCCACTTTCCAGGAATAGTTAGCAAACTGTGATAAATTTATCGATGTTGATAAAGCGAAAGGAATGGCTCAAAAGGGCACACGGTGGGAGAGAGTGACAGTTCATTGAATGGTAATGAGATGAGACAGAGACCAGAATCACTTAAAAACAAAATGGAGACAGAGTATATGGATTAAACACAACCAACTTTCAACTTCTGTCTTCAAAATCATGTTTGGATTTTTAAAAAATCAAATTCCATTTGTTTCAAACTCCAATAAAATCCCATGCTTCTGCAAGCTTCCATTATTGCAAAATAATGTGGATGGCCATTAAAATCTGGCAGGGAATTTCAGGGGGCTCAATCCAATAAAGGACTCGCATGAGGAAAAGTCATATTATTATGCCGGTCTGTCACTAGTTTATAACTATCAGTTCAAAAATTCTTACTACATGATCACCAACCTGGTGTCAAGACATATCTTAAGTGCATGATACAGTTAGAGTAAAAGGATTCCATAGCAGACACCATCAATATAAATGGCTGACAGACACTATCTACATTTGATTTCTTTGTTAGAAACAGAGGGGTCAGTACTACAACATGGAATCTTTTGTTACTTAATCTCCCGTACCACCCCCCATCCCATCACAGATCTTCTTTGTTCTTCCTGCCCCCTTCCCACAGCAAAAATTCTTACATTTCTATCTTTCTTCAGTTCTGATGGAAGGTCACTCACTTGAAACGTAAACTCTATTTCTCTCCATACACGCTGCCTGACTTGCTGAGCATTCCTAGCATTTTTGTGTTTTTATTTCAGGGGTTAGTACTGTTGTTTGTCCAACACTATCTAGTTGGATCCTCACAAAATTGATGATGACCTCTGGCTATGGGTTAAAACCATTTTTTGTTCCCCAACATTAGACAATTTACAGCACAGAAAGCCGCCACTTGGCCCATTGTGTCTGTGCCAGCCGAGAAAAAAGAGCCATCAAGCCTAATCCCATTTTCCAGCATTTGGTCTGTGGTCCTGCGAGTTACGGCACTTCAGGTGCACATCCAGGCACCTTTCAAATGAGATGAGCTTTTCTGCCTCTACCACCCTTTCAGATAGAGTGGTCGAGGCCCCTGCCACCCTCTGGGTGAAAAGATTTTTCCTCATCTTCCCTCTAATCCTTCTACCAATTACTTTAAATCTATGCCCCTTAGTCACTGACTTCTCTGCTAAGGGTAAATAGGCCCTGGCCATCTATTCTAGATAGATCCCTCACAATTTTGTACAGCTCAATCAAACTTCCTCTCAGCCTCAACAAAAACAGAATTACCTGGAAAAATTCAGCAGGTCTGGCAGCATCGGTGGAGGAGAAAAGAGTTGATGTTTCAAGTCCTTGTGACCCTTCACTGCTATCACTGCTTGCTTGTCCCTACAACCATCCCCCCCACCCTGGCCACTTTAAACCAGCTTATATTTCACCCCCTTCTAATATTTACTCAGTTCTGTTGAAGGGTTACGAGGACTCAAAACGTCAACTCTTTTCTTCTCCGCCGATGCTGCCAGACCTGCTGAGTTTTTCCAGGTAATTCTGTTTTTGTTTTGGATTTCCAGCATCCACAGTTTTTTGTTTTATCTCCTCTTAGCCTCTTCTGTTTCAAGGAGAACAACCCCAGCCTATCCAAATCTTTCCTCATAGCTGCAATTTTCCAGTCCTGACAACATCCTCGTAAATCTCCACTGGACCCTCTCTAGTGCAATTACATCCTTTCTGTAATGAGGTGATCAGAATTGCAAGCAGTACTGAAGTTGTGGCATAACTAGTGTTTTACATAGCTCCTGCATACCTTCCCTGCTCTTATATTCTATGCCTTAGCTATTAAAGGAAAGCATTCCATGTGCCTTCTTAACCACTTTAACGACCTGTCCTGCTACCTTCACGGATCTGTGGACATGCACCCCAAGGTACCTCACTTCCTCTACACCTCTCAGTATCCCCCAATTTATTGTGTATTCCTTTTCAATGTTTGACCTCCCCAAATGCATCACCTCACACTTCTCAATGTTCAATTCTAGTTGCCACCTTTCTGCCCCTGGCCAGTCCACTGATATCTTCCGCAGTCTACAATTACCCTCCTCACTTTCAACCACACGGCCAATTTTTGTATCATCTGCAAACTTCTTGATCATGCCGCCTACCTTTACGCCCGAATTGTTAGTATATACCGCACAATGCAGGGGACCTAACACTGAGCCCTGTGGAATCCCACTGGAAACAGCCTTCCAGTCACAAAACACCTGTCAACAATTACCCTTTGCTTCTTGCCACTAGGCCAATTTTGTATTCAGCTTGCTACATTCCCCTGGATCCCATGGGATTTTGTTTTTTTTTAAACCAGTCTGCTATGTGGGACCTTGTCAAAAGCCTTGCTAAAATCCAAGTAGACCACATCAACTACACTACCCTCAATCCTCCTTGTTACTTCCTTAAAAAATTCACCAAGTTAGTCAGACATGATCTTCCCTTAACAAATCCATGCTGACTATCTTTGATTAATTAGTGTCTAATGACAACTTACCCTGACTCAGAATTGATTCCAATAATTTGCCAACTAACAAGGTTTTACGGACTGGCCTGTAATTATTCAGATAATCCCTCATTCCCTTTTTAAACAAAGGTACAACCTTAGCAGACCTTGAATCATCTGGCACCGCATCTGTATCCAGTGAGGATTGGAAAATGATAGTCAGACCTTACACTATTTCAAAACAAAAACAGAATTACCTGGAAAAACTCAGCAGGTCTGGCAGCATCGGCGGAGAAGAAAAGAGTTGACGTTTCGAGTCCTCATGACCCTTCGACAGAACTTGAGTTCGAGTCTTACACTATTTCCTCCTGGCTTCTTTTAACAGCCTGGGTACATTTCATCTGGCCCTGGTGATTTATCCACTTTCAAGGATGCTAATCCTCTTAATACTTCCTCTCTCCCTATGTTTATTACATCTAATACTTCACACTCTTCCTCCTTAAGTACAATATCTGCATCGACTCCCCTCTTTTGTGAATACAGACAAAACATTCATTAGGAGCCATACCCACATCTTCCTCCTCCACATGTTACATTTTTGGGCCCTACTCTCCCCTAGCTGATCCTCATACTCTTAACGTATTGATAAAACATCTTTGGGTTCATCTTGATTTTACTTGCCAATATTCTCTCATGCCCTCTCTTTGCTTTCCTATTTTCCTTTTTGATCTCATCCCTCCACTTTCTATACTCCTCTCATTTTTCTGCACTATTGAGTTCTCGCTGTTTGACAGAGCTTTCCTTCTCTGCCTTATCTTACACTGTAAGCTCCTGACATCCAGGGGCATTATATTGGGCCATCCCATCCTTTTTCTTTATAGGAACATGTTTACTCTGAACCCTTTTGAATGGATCCCACTGCTCTGGCACTGATTTATCTTCAAGTAGCTGTTTCCAGACCTCTTTTGCTATATCACTTCATTGTTCACTCATCATTATGAACCTACATTCCCTTGATAGACTCTCAATACTGATGACCCTGTCTTAAAAAACTAATACATTAAGAACGCCAAAAGAATGTTTAAAAAACATACTTAAGGGTTTAACTTTAAAGACACTAATGGGGAAGATCTTCCTCTTCCGGGTTACAATAGTGAATTCACAGTGGTAAATCAGCCAAATCCCACACAAATAAAATCCTTCAGGCATGTTTACACTATCACATTTGTGCAGCAGAGAAGCCAGCTCCACTTCAGAGTGATGCGACAGGAACAGTGAAACTTTTCAGACCCAGCTTTTGTGGGCAGCAGCGTCAGCTTACCATGGAAGATTGTGTCATTCTGAGCAAGTTTTATACTCCACTGTGGTGGAAAAGGTTGACTTGAAGAGTCAACATGTATAAACCTACACACACAGTGCTCCAATCTGGGCTTAATTAAGCTCAGCTGTTAGCAGTCCTACCAGAATCAGAGAGTTGTGGGTTCAAGTCCCACTCCAGGGTCTTCAACACAAAAATCCAAAGATTTAGGGTGACATTCCAGTGCAGTACTGATGGAATGCTGTACTCTGAGATCCCATCATTCAGATGAGACATTAAACTGAGACCTTGTCTATGTTTTCAGATGGGTGTAAAAGGTCTTATGGCACTATTTTGAGGGGCTAGGGACTTATTCCTGGTGTCCTGGCCAATATTTATGCAGTTTGTGGGGCCTTGCTATGGGAAAATTGGCTGCTGAGTTTTCAACGTTACAACAGTGACTACATTTCAAAAATATTTTATTGGCAGCAAAGCATCATAGAATGTACTGATGTTATAAAAGGCACTATGTAAATGCAAGTCATTTTTTTCTCATAAAGTCAGAGCCAGGAAATATGAACACACTGCTAGGCAGGTCGGAATTGATTCAGAAGCTACTGCTCTCAAACTTCACTTTGACCAAGTGAAAAGCATGATTCCCCCCACCCCCCCCCCACACCAAACTCCATTATTTTTCCAATAATAGCTCAAATGCCAAAAAAAACTTAATTTCCAGGTAGTGAAAAGATACAAGTGGTCCATGTATAACAAAATCATGGGAACAAGAAAGAAATGCACAAATAAAGCAAACTAATGATGCAGAAATGAAACTTAAGCACAAAACGTAAGCTAAGTACATTGGGATGTGAAAGAGGTAGGCTCTACAGAAAACATCCAGACCCATGAAGGGTCCCCAAACACATATCAACCTGCCCCCCAGGACAGACAAACCCACTCAAGTGCTCAATGTTGCAATGAAAATGGAGGTTTTAAGTCACTCATCAAATCAGGCCTTATGGACCCCCGGATAGCTTATCATCAGACCCTGTTCATTTCAGATTCCAGTGTTTGGACATTTCTGGCGCTTTCAAAACAAAATACTTTGTTCCACTGCAACTGATTAAATGGTTTTTCTTTATAGTTTTTGTCAAGTTCCAACCAGATGGACTCGTGCTGCAACAGCTGACCTGCCAGTTCACAACTGTCCAAAAGCACCTGACTGAAACCTATTGATACACTTCACAAGGTTAGCTCTGCACTGACCCATCTTTATCCGGGGTCAGTTATGATGAAAGCCACGGTACAGCCCCTTCTGGATGGTAGCAATCATTAGAGGGCAGGGTTATGACCCGGAAAGCTTTTTAAAGGAAAAAAAATACTCTGAATGGATATTTCTTTTGATTTAGCTAAGTACTTTTTCACCCCCGAGTTGGAGGACTTCACAGCAGGCGCCAGGCCAGTTTGGAGTGGGTTAATATGGGTGAATGGGTTCCCTATAATGGATGTGATCATAGCCTCACAGGCAATAAGACTCCACTCGATAATTTCCAAAGTCAAAGAAAATTCCTGTAGTAGTATAATTTTCTTCTATAAAAGGGGGAAAACTTTAAATAAAATTGGCCTTCCAGCTTCCTTCCCCTTTAACTGCTTTTCAAGTCCATCCTTAAATAATAGAAATTCCCAATCTCTGCTGTTAAAATGGCTCCCTCCATTCTTACTTCCAGTTTCACTAAATCAGCTGTTGACTATTCTATGTGAATGAACAGAACCTCAAACTACAAGTAAAGATTAGAAAACCTTAAGTCCAACGGTATAGAAAGTAGGCTCCACAGGGTAATGTAAGAGCAACAGAGGCAAAGGATACAATTGAAGATTTGTCAAAAGATTCAGAAAACCTAACCTGGCAGGGAAATGGCAAATTAAATTTACTTTAGATAAATGCATTGCAAGTTATTACAAAAGAAAGTACTGAAATTATTTTCTCCTTAGAAGGATTCAAATAATGCAATCAATAGAAGGGAACCAACTAGGGGAAACAAAGGGACTGAGAGTTATATGTCACTGCCTATGTCAAGAGATGATGCAATTATAAAAGCAAACAAAATGTTACAATGCATAACCAGAACAAGAACACATGCCTTCAAAAGGCAATGTAAAAACTTCAGACGATACTTGTAACTATCACAAAAGAAATGTGCAGATATTGCAAGGGATGCAAAGGGGAAAAGAATGATCCCAAGTGTAAAGGCAGCAAACTAGGAGGGAAAATAATGACATAAGGCTCTATCTGTACAATCTAGAAATTTAAAAAGATGCAACATAATTACATAGTACTTTTAGTGTAAAGGCACTTCACAGGAGCATTATAATAGTTTGAAAGTGCGCTACATAAGGAGATAATAGATCAGTTGACCAAAAGCTTGGTCAAAGGGGTATGTTTTAAAGAGTCCCTTAACAGAGGAAAGCAAGGTACAAGACAGAGGTGTAGAGAAGGCATTCCTGGGGTCGATGCAATTGAAGGCATGGCCACCTACGGTGGAGCAATTAAACTTGAAGCCACCCCCTTTCTGTTTCCCCCTTCCTTTTTTTTCCAATAAATTATAAAGATTTTCCTTTTCCCACCTATTTCCATTATTAAAAAAAAAACCCCACTAGAGCTATACCTTGAGTGCCCTACCATCCATTCTTAATTAGCACATTCGTTTAGATAATATCACCAACTTTAACACCTATGTGTTCTATTGTACTATTGTCGTTGACATCTTTTGATGATCTGCTTCTATCACTGCTTGTTTGTCCCTACAACCACACCACCCCCCCTCCACCTCTCTGTCTCTCTATCTCTCTATCCCTCCGCCCCCCACACACACACCTTAAACCAGCTTATATTTCAACCCTTTCTTGGACTCGAACTCAAGTTCTGTCGAAGGGTCATGAGGACTCGAAACGTCAACTCTTTTCTTCGCCGCCGATGCTGCCAGACCTGCTGAGTTTTTCCAGGTAATTCTGTTTTTGTTTTGGATTTCCAGCATCCGCAGTTTTTTTGTTTTTATCTCAGGTAAACTTGAAGGTATACAAGAGGCCAAAATTAGAGCAGCCCTGATATCTTGGAGACTTGTGGAACTGGAGGGGATAGGGAGGATGAGGCCATAGAGAGATTTGAAAATAAGGATGAGATTTTAAAATTAAGACATTGCTTGATCGGGAGCCAATGTAGGTCAGAGACCACAGAGGTGATAGGGAAACAGGATTCATTGTACTCACTGGAGTTTAGAAAAATGAGAAGCGAACTTATTGAAACATAAAAGATCCTTAGGGGGCTTGACAGGGTAGATGCTGAGAGATAAAAACAAAAAAACTGCGGATGCTGGAAATCCAAAACAAAAACAGAATTACCTGGAAAAACTCAGCAGGTCTGGCAGCATCGAACTTGCGAACGCAAGTTCTGTCGAAGGGTCATGAGGACTCGAAACGTCAACTCTTTTCTTCTCTGCCGATGCTGCCAGACCTGCTGAGTTTTTCCAGGTAATTCTGTTTTTGTTTTAGATGCTGAGAGGTTGTTTCCCCTTGTGGGAGAATCTAGGACCAGAGGGCATAATCTCAGAGTAAGGGGGTGCCCATTTAAGACAGAGATGAGGAGGAAATTTTTCTCTCAGAGGATAGTCAATCTATGGAATTCTTTACCGCAAAGGGCAACAGAGGCTGTTACATCTCTGGGGTCATTACCTATATTCAAGGCTGAGATAGGCAGATTTTTAATCAGTAAGGGAATCAAGGGTTATGTGGACAAGGCAGGAAAATGGAGCTGAGGATTATCAGGTCAGCCATGATCTCTCTGAATGGCAGAGCAGACTCAATGGGCTGAAAGGCCAATTCTGCTCCTACGTCTTATGGTCTTACTTGCTGCAAGTTAAACCATGGGCAGCAGAGTTTTGGATGCCCTCAAGTTTACAGGGGGTAGAATGTGGGAGACCAGGCGTGCATTGGAATAGTCAAGTCTAGAGGTAATGAAGGCATAGATGAGGGTTTCAGCAGCGGATGAGCTAAGACAAGGGCGATGTCAAGCAATGCTACAGAGGTGGAAGTGTGGGCTTAGTGATGGCACGAACAGGAGGTTGGAAGCTTATCTCAGGGTCAAATGTGACATCAAGATTGCAAACAGACTGCTGTCAGAGAGAGGGATGGAGTTGGTAACTAGGGAACAGAGATTGTAGCAGGGGGCCAAAAACAATGACCTGTCTTCTCAATATTTAACTGGAAGAAATTTCTGTCCATCCAGTACTCAAACTCACACATTAAATGGATACTAGTGAATAAATCCAGATTACTTCAAAATAAAATATGTCAGTGAGGCAAAACATAGATACTTAAAAGAAAAGGACAAGTCCATCTCCTGTGGTATTGCTCACAGATTGAAAAGCGACAGCAAACTCACGTGAACAAAAGCTGGGATAATTATGCACACGTGATTGGACCAAAAGTGAAACAAAAAAAAAGTAGGCAATTTAAATGGAAAGAAAGACCAAAGCAGAACAGGAAAAGGAGGCGAGAAAACAAATTACAACAGGCATTTATTTTTAATTAGTATAGTGCCATAGCAACCAAAGTCAGGCTCAATCACACATGTTTGAGTCTGTCTAAGGTAAATAAATGGGAACAAAGGTCATAAGAAGAAACCAAGGTACAGGCAAGAAGGAAAAGTTCAAATGAGTCACAAAGAATGAGAAACAGTAATTACAGTGGGAAGGTACTTGTGTGGAATATAAACACTGGCATTGACCAACTGGGTCGAATAACTTCTTTGTTGCAGATTTTATGTAATTTATTTAGTTGAATTATCTTCTCCACAGAATCCAAAGCAATGCAAATCATGTTGTCATCCAGCTGGCAATTACATGAGATGCATCATACAAGTTCCTTAACACTTTACCATCACATACCTTGCATTTGGAAACAATTTAAGAATAAAAATTACTTTAATCAGCTCTCTGTACAATGCTCAAGCATGTTTCTTGCAGAAAAAGTGCAATGATGATATCCATTGATATCTCAGCTAAATGAAGCATCTTGTTGGCCTTAATGGACAATGCACATAATTCTCCAAGCATTTAAAGATATATCAGAGTTCCTATTGATACCCCTGTGAAATGTTAATTAAAAGAACTTAAACCCTGCTGTCATTTGTTTTCTTGACCCCTTTTCCTGTTCTGCTTTGGTCTTTCTCTCTCCATTTAAATTTCTACTTTTTTTGTTCCACTTTAGGTCCAATCACACATGCATAATTATTCCAACCTTTGTTCACGTGAGCTTGGTGTCGCCCTGAGAGTAATACAACAGGAGATGATAAGTTGGAGACAGAGCAAGACCAACAGCAAAGCAAGCAAAGTCTATTTTGAGACGATTTAAAGAGTCTCTACAAACTGGGATAAACAGAACTCCTGCGTGACTGAAACTTATAATAAAAGTGGGTTGATTTCTCCAGCAGAATACAGTGATTGCAGCAGAGTTGCATGCTACAAATTGAGTGCATAAAAATCAATCAATCACAGTCATTTACAGCAAACAAGATCGATGGTGGAATTACCCAATTATCTTCATGCTGGCCAGGAATAGTGGTTGCTCAATATGCAGCCAAGATTATACAAAAGGTATATGGTAGCTCCCTGGCAGCTGCCAACCAGCCTTAATTTAGTGGAAGAGGGCAACAAAGCCAAAGGAAAAATGCTCAACAGGGTTGGAAATATATGCCGAACCACAAGCTATATCCCAGGGCATACGTAAACATATAAAAGTTTTGTAATGCAGCAGGATTTGGCTGTTGTGTGGTGCTTTGTCACTCTGGCTCCCTGAACGCTTTATAAAGCTTACACCAGCCAAAAACTGCTAGCAAGCTGTATATTTTATTTCAGTCAGCAGCACCCTCCCTTGGCACTGCCGAGAATAGAGTTTCAAAGTGCATGGAACTGTAAGACTCAAACACCTTTAAAACTTGGCCATGAATAACAACCTGCACATTGCTCTCGACCATCAATTTGTGCTGAAATCCACAAAGGACAAAGTAAAATCTTAAAAAAATACAAAATCTTATTTTATCTCAAATCCTCATAAGCCTTTTGGTGATACTACTATATCAACCAAGTACCCATTTTATCACTAATGCCACTGAGGTGAAGGACATTGCCAGCTTTTCTTATGTTTGCAGTTTAAAAACAGTTTCCACAATTAGGCTGAACCTCTTAGTAATGGAAATCTGTGTTTCTCAGTTGTGTATGGTTTAAGGTACCTCAGGTCTAACGATGAACTCTGATCATAAGAACAAAAGCAAAGTACTGCCGATGCTGGAAATCTGAAATAAAACAGAAAATGCTGGAAATGCTCAATAGGTCAGACAGCATCTGTGGAGAGAAAATGTTAATGTTTCAGGTCGGTGACCTTTCGTCAAAACGGAGGGAAAATTGGAACATAATAAGTTTTGATCAAATCTAAGGGTTGGAGGGGGAGGAAGAACAAAAGCGAAGGTCTGCGATAGGGTGTAGCAAAGATCAAATGACAAGATTTCACTGTACAACAGCCAAAAGGTAAAATAAAAGATGTGTCTAGTTGAAGTGTGAACGGCTAGATAGCAGGCTCCAAATGCAAGTAAAGGGATAAAGAAAGAAACTAGAAAAAAAATGAACGCGCAAGAAACACAAAACAAATTGGAGTCAGTGTAACGATCCAAAGTTGTTGAACTCAACATCAAGAAGGCCGTAGGGTGCTGAGTTGAAAGATGAGGTGCCGTGCCTTGAAATTTTATTGAGCTTCACTGGAACACTGTAGCAGGCCAAGGACAGAAAGGACAGACTGGGAGCAAAAAGAAGAATCAAAATAACAAGCGTCGGGAAGCTCAGGGTCATGCTTGCACACTGAACACAGATGTTCCGCAAAGCAGTCATCCTGTCTGCATTTGGTCTCCCCACTGTGTAGGAGACCACACCATGAGCAGCAATACAATACCCTAAATTGAAAGTACAAGTAAACCCCATGGAGTGTTGGGGCCTTGGATGGCAAGGGAGGGAGGAAGATCCCTTCAGAAGAAGGAAAATACCATCAATCAGCCAACGTGTACAGACTACTATCACAATTTACTTTTTACGCCATATTGCAAACAAGGGTACAAAATGTTGCATGGGTAAGGGAAGATCGAAGTTTAAAGCATGCAGAAAACGTTTCACCCATCTTTGTGATTTTGGAACTGATTTTCAGTGCCGTGCCACAGAATTGAACAGACTTTTCGGATTTTTCTTTTCTCACTGTGCACAACAACATGGCAGTATTCAAAACATAGACTCAAGATATTTTGATGACCAACTCCTACCAAAGCACCATCAGCGTTCACAGCTACAGTATCCAACATGTTAAAATGCTGCTGCTTTGCAGGCTTAAAATATTAAATCAGTCATTAAAGTACCATGAACTGTAATTTTGTGTTCTGGGTGCCATGCAATCTTAAGCAAACAGTGGGTGTAAGAAGCCAAGGCTAGGCTAGACAATTCTCTGCAGGGAAACACTTAGTAATGATTTAACATAAGGGTTGTGTGGTAGTGCATGCTAAAATTCCCTCAGCGTTAAGTGCGTTTCTGTGGGAAGGAATTTGGTGAATGTTTGGGTCCTGTGGAAGAGTATAGTTGGGTGCAAGGAGAGTAAAAACAACAATCCTCCTCTCCCATGGGCTACTGTCACATTTCTCCAAAAAACACCAAACAGCAATATTGGTAGAGGCCGATGAGCCTGCCACTCAATCACTATTCTCCTCTGATCATATAGTGTACTAGATAGTGAGGAGGGAGAAAACAGAGTGAATGATCTAAATGTAAAGAAACTAAGAATATCCAAAAGTTGCAGTAACTATCCCCAGCTCCCAAAAAATTGAAGTTAAAAAGGGGATTTACAAACAACTCATTTCTACACAATCGATAGTTCGATAGATATAAAAACAAATGAAAAAGTATGCAATATATATATAGTTTATATTAAGAAAAATGTCGACAGTAGCTTGGATAGTGAAAACCTACATTACAGCAGGTCCATTAAGGGGAACTCATATCAGCAGATTTATTAGTCCTCAGGGGGTTAAGTTGCATTGCAAAGTTCATACATTGGAGTCTCTCATTCAAGCAAAGACACCATGTTTTGTTGCGTCTGTGGTAATTTGACAGTAGGTCCAACTGAAGCATAATCACTCCTTACTGAAGTTAACTCAACATTTCCACAGGATGCAAAAAAGATTTCACTGAAGAATACTACTTCTGAGAATTGTAGCCAGGTCTCTCGGGTCTATTACTGCAAACGTTGTACTTCATGTTATCCAAATGCACAACTGGAAAAAAAAACTGCAATAAGCTGTTCATGAAAGTTATGCATTTCGAGTGAACTTGGCTCAATGCTGAAGCTTTTCCTTTGGTACTGCACTGTAACCCTTGACAATGACTAAGTGTTCATGCACTGTAGTTTCACTGTACTGGCCCTGCAGTAAAAGTTCAACACTCAGCACAACTCTGACATAAACATACAATTAATATTTCACAATTTCAAAACCATACAAAATTTCTCTCACCTCACAGATATAAACAGGGTCATTCAAATACAGTGTGGGAATGGGACTGATTGATTTGCTCTACAGAGAGCTGGCATGAACTCAATGGGCTGAGTGGCCTCCTTCTGTGCCATAATGACTATGATTTTTGTGACGTTAGAGAATTTACACAGCTCCCAAAACTGCTTGCAGACTTGACTTTGAGGATTGATGGTACTTTTTTAAAAATGTCACAAGGAGATCAAAGGATTTTGATTATTCAAACAAATGATTTTTATTCTTGTGTTGACAAAAATTGAACAGATGAGGAAAGCTCATCAAGAATTTGTGTTGCTTAAGTAAACTACATTTCACGTGTACAAAAGCAATGCTTCGACAGCATCTTCCAAATGCACAACCACTACTGCCTGGTAGTAACTATGTAGCAGGCACATCGCAACACCACCACCTACAAATTCCCATCCAAGTCTCACAGCATCCCACTTGGAAATATATTGCTGTTCCTTCATTGTCGTTGGGTCAAAATCCTTGAACTCCTATCTAATACCGCCACAAGTGCACCACACCATACAGACTATAACAGTTCCAGAAGGGCAGCTGACCATTACCATGCCAAGGGCAATTAAGAATGGGCAATAAATGCTGGCCTTGCCAGTGACACCCACATCCCATGAACAAATTAAAAAGAAAATTTGCAGCTTTCATCTCGAGATTTGCTTTAAAGCCACAACAGTACTACGTCAAAACTACATGACAAATACCATTGCCCCCATTCAATGTTGATAAGATGAAAATTCTGTTTCATGCATTGAATGAAGTTTTAATAAATGCAACAATTTGATCATCATAACTCCACACAAACCATAAAATCTATGTGCTACCTGACAAATAGTTGAAGTAGTAACCCAAACATTGAAAGCGAGCTTAGTCATGAATATATTCCAGTAGCCAGAAAATTTCTGCAACAGCATATTGGATATACATGCCCCAAATTTTACCACATTATGTGCCCCAAACTTCCAGTGGCAAATTCAAACCAGGATTTACTGGAGAATGAATTATAATATGCTACAGTATGCAGTAGCAAATCAAAAGCAACACAGCCAAACTATTGCCCCATTAAACTGACAGTGCGAATTCCAAGGACGATCAATGCAACAAAGGAAGCTGATAGGGTGCAACCAAAAACTCCAGCATCCCTAAGTCGAGGGTGGAAATTTTCAAAATATATTTGACCATTCAATTCCACCGATGCTGACTTGCTTGTTTTTATGGTGTTTTTTGAACCATCTAATTGATGGCTTCAGTTCCAAAAAGGCTTTAAAGTGATTGAAACAATCACTAAAATGTCAGTGATACTAACTTGGACGAATGGTTACATCAGATCAATTTTATCAACTGGCACGAATGCCAATTGCCATGGTGAACAATCATTCCTTACCTCCGTGAACCACAAACATAATATACAGAAGAATCTCTACCTGGGTTTGTGCACTGTATTACTAACCAGACATGCCTACCTAGGAAACTGCAACATCACAAGCATAGACACCTCAAAGCTGACAGTCTATAACTGAAGATCGTTATCAGTGAAAATTTGTTAAGATCTGATGTCAAGTTCACAGCGCTGCTTGGAGAGTGAATCAGTAACAAAAGCAAGCAAGGCCATAAAAGTTATTCTCACTTGAAGTGTGCCTAGACCATCATGATCACCTTTCTTGGATCTTCTATATAAGCACTGCTTCTTATTCAAACCATGCTTTTATTCTATTGTTCTGCATTCTTTGCATCTTGCATCACCAACTGACCAATCTCTGCTATTATCTTTTGCTCACCAACTTATCTCATGTTAATGTCACATTTGACACCCAATATGAGCTTTCGATCACATATCCGCACCATTGCAACCTCCATAACATCAATTGATTCTGCCCCTGCCTCAGCTTATCTGCTGCTGAAACTCACGCACGCGTTACCTTCAGACTCGACTATTCCAATGCACCCCTGGTTAGCCTTTCAAATTCTCTCTTCCATAAACCTTGAGTCATCCAAAACTCACGTTCTAACTCACACTAAGTTTTATTTATCCATCACCCTTGTGCTCAGTGGCCTCCACTAGCCCCAGGTTAGGCAACATCTTGATTTTAAACTTTTCATTCTCGTTTTCAAATCCCTCCTTGGTCTTGCCCATCCATCAGCTCTGTAATTTCCTCCAGCACCACAACCCTCAGAGATATCTGCGCTCATTTAATTCACAACCACACCAACCCCCTCCACTTGTCTTCCCCCACCCAAACCACTACCTACACCCCCCCCCCCCCACACACACCTTAAACCAGCTTTTATTTCACCCCTTTCTTGGATTCACTCAAGTTCTGTCGAAGGGTCATGAGGACTCGAAACGTCAACTCTTTTCTTCTCCGCCGATGCTGCCAGACCTGCTGAGTTTTTCCAGGTAATTCTGTTTTTGTTTTGGATTTCCAGGATCCGCAGTTTTTTTGTTTTTATCTCATTTAATTCTGGCCTCTTGAACATCTGAATTTTAATTTCTCCACCACTGGCAGACATGCCTTCAACTGCCTCAAAGCTCTGGAATTTTCTCCTTAAACCTCTCTGCATAAACTTCGCCTCCTTTAAACCACTTGTTCGGAAGAGATATTTTAAGTAAGTTATTTGTATTTGAGTGTGTATTAGGAATGAGTTTTAGCTTTAAGTTTAATTTGTGTTTCTGTATTGGTGTTAAGAAAGGGGGGAAAACTTGAGTTTTAGTTCCATTTTAAATTGATGCAACAAGTCTGAGAGTTAAAAACAAAAAAACTGCGGATGCTGGAAATCCAAAACAAAAACAGAATTACCTGGAAAAACTCAGCAGGTCTGGCAGCATCGGCGGAGAAGAAAAGAGTTGACGTTTCGAGTCCTCATGACCTTTCGACAGAACTTGAGTTCGAGTCCAGGAAAGAGCTGAAATATAAGCTGGTTTAAGGTGTGTGTGTGGGGGGCGGAGAGATAGAGAGACAGAGAGGTGGAGGGGGGGGGGTGTGGTTGTAGGGACAAACAAGCAGTGATAGAAGCAGATGATCAAAAGATGTCAACGACAATAGTACAATAGAACACATAGGTGTTAAAGTTAAAGTTGGTGATATTATCTAAACGAATGTGCTAATTAAGAATGGATGGTAGGGCACTCAAGGTATAGCTATAGTGGGGTCTGAGAGTTTGTGTATACACCTGCATTTTAATAGGGTTTTATGACACTCGAAGTAGAAAAACTGGTCTGTTGCCTAGCAACAGGGGGCCTATAGACACCAGGAGAAACAGAACAGCAAGTTTTTCAGTTCAGTTGAAACCAGGAGCCAAGAGAAGCTGGACACAGCAGAGGGAACGGCAGACAGCAGATTTCTCAAAAGAACTGAAAGGTCCCAAAGCCAAGGGTGGGGCAGGAAGGAGTCGAACAGAAATGAGAGGTCCCAAGACAACCTTCCATTTAAAGGAAAAGAACAGGAATCTGGAAAAGGCCCCGTTAAGTGAAGTTAAGAGTGAGGAGCAGAGGAAGGCTCTAACTTAAAGGGAGAAAGCTACAAGACGCAGGCTTAGAACAAAATAGACTTGCGAGAAGCCAGAAAATTTAAGGAGATAGGCAAAGATTGGTGATTCTTTACTATGGGCATGTGAAGCAGTGGTGTTTAGCTAGCACAGCTGAGTATCTGAGAGAGTGCATGGAAGGCACGCACGCTAGGATCATAACACACTCCGTAAACCGCTCTCTTTGATCAAGCTTTTAGACATCTGCCCAAACATCACCTTGTGTGGCTTTGTTTCAAGTTTTGCTTTGTAATGCTCCTGTGAAGCACTTTGGGATTTTTCATTAAGCTAGGCTTTATCTAAATATAAGTTGCTGTTATTCCAACATTAGGATCTGCATACTGAAAGGAGGCTAACCATCACTTCATAAACTCTTTAACTTTGTTTTTAAACCAAAATATCTTCAGGCTTTTATATCCTGCTTCGTCTTCCAAATGCAGAAGTGTAATCTTTCTTTTGATGGAAGTCCCTTCCTTTGACACCAACCCTCCCCAAACAAGTGATACAAACTTTCCCACTTGTTCGACTGTATCTCCTCCAATTGTAGTAAATATATCTTCCTGATGCCTCCCAAATGACACTGCCCTTGTCTTTGTCTTAATCTGTAATCCAAATTTTCTACACTCCATGTACACCTTATTCGGTTACTCTGCAAATCTGTTTAAATGGTGCTACAAGGTCAATGTCATCAACATATCCCCGACTCTTTAATACCTTGCCACAAAGAGATTCCTCCAATATGATTTATTAGTGCAAGATTCATTACTGCTGCCAGTGCTAGATTAAATAAATCAGGCAACAGTGTGCAGTCTTGTCTCATCCCAACTGTTGATCTAAAGCATTCCGTCAGCTTCCAGTCCACTCTAACAGCACTTCAGGGACTTGTTATAGATGCTTTCTATCAGTCCGACAAGTTTGTCAAGAATACCATACATCCTCATGACATCCCACATCCATTCTAGTCCTACAATGTCAAAAACCTGTTTAAAATCTACGAGGCTATTATAACAACAAATGGTGTGTTCTGTAAATTTCTCAGAAATCTGCCACATCACAAACTGTTGATCTATCATACTTTTATCCTGGTCTTAAACCAGACAGTTATTCATGCAGTACCTACTCGCAGCACTTCTTACTTTCCTACATTACAGCCATGGCTACTACAACCAAAGTGTTGCTTTTGAACAGTACTTCGCGATGTCCTGAGATTTTGAATTGTTTTTCTCTTTTTAAAATATTTTTTCATTCTCCTCTGCAGTGTCTTCGTAAATACTTTGCCAGTTATACTCGGGAAGCGGATTCCTCTGTTATAGAGGTACGTAGCTACAAAATTAAAATTTTAGTATCAACTATCTCAGATTTCATTCAGACTAAAAAGAATATTCTAAAGTATGATGTATTGTTGAAGTGATACTTTGCGTACTTTCAGCAGTCATACTTCACATTGCAAAGTCCACAATTACTATGTATTTAATTGCCAAAATAGTTTGACAGTATCTTGAAATTATAGGATTTACAACAGATTAGGAACTGCCATCTCATTAACATGCACTAGAATGTAAAATACACATTATTTAAGCAGAAAACAGAGTTAACTTTTTGAGTCTGTACAACTCTTCTCTCTGAAGAAGAGTAATACAAAGTTGAAATGTTAACTGTTTCCCTCTCCACAGGTGCTGCCAGACCTGAGCTTTTCCAGCATTTTCTGTGTTTATTACATAATTTTAAGGTATTTGTGTTAACGTTTCCAATTGCAAATGTACAAGAAACTCCAGCCGTTATGGCAGTGTATGAGAATACTGCACAGGAGATAACCAAAGGACAGACAAATTCTGATCTAACTTCACTGCAAAGAAAATTTGAGACCCCCCCATTTCAGATGTCAAATATGGAAAATGAAACAGTTCTTCAAAATTTAGGAGAAAATTTGGAAGCCCTATTTTCAAAAGCAGAAATGATAGATCACATGCTTAAAATCAAGTCAATTTTGTTTACAATAAATATATATCTTGTGAACATAACTCTCAACTGAGGGTTAACTCTCATTTGCTTGTGTTAACATAGTTATGGAGCAACGACTGAGTGAGCCTGCTGGATGGTTACAGTTGAAATGAGTTTGCTATCATAATTGGAGATGGGGTGGGTGGGTGAGCAATATCACAGTCAAGCTTTCTCGACAGAGTCATCGACTTGATCTCCTCAGCACTGAATTAAACATACCATCTGGCATCCTTCTGTCCAATTCATTCTAAATTTACCTGCAGTGATTCAGTCACTGCTTCTCACACATGGGGCATTAGCTAATCCACTCTTGCTGATGCAGGATCATAAAAGTTGGAACCACAAAGAGCAGATAACACGAGCAATTGTTTGAAAGGCCAAATGTTCAAGGCTGTGTCTACCCTAAAGAGACGGTGCAGAACAAGCCTTCAAAATGGCATGAAAATCATCTGCATTTTGAACACTACTTACATATTTGCCTCCACAATTTTTTTGTACAATCATGTCCAACTTAGAACAGAGAAGGCTTTTTTCAAAGTAATTATTTTTCTCTTATTTTGCAAGTTTTTCTCCAAGCACAGCCATAAAGGTATGGAGGCACCTGCTCTCAAAATCACTCCACACAACTAACAAATCAGTGGCCAGGAGACAACGATCAAGCAGTGCTCAGTAATTTTTTTTCCTTCTGTGGGAAACACCCAAACTGCTTACACAGCTTTCATTCTGTCAGTTTGCCAAAACCTTTGTGCACGGAGAAAGGAAGACAGCAGAGGAGCAGAAACTGAAGCCACAAGTACAGGCCAGTTAGTTAAACAGAGGTAGTCCAACAGAGAACACAGGCTCAGTAGACACAAGCCTCAGCAAAACCCAGAAAAAACAAGCAGATAAGTTAGCTTCAGTCCAAAAGAAAGCAGGTTTCTAGAGACAGCATAATATAGGAACTGAAAGGTATGCTGCTATGCCAATGAAGTATAATCCTGGAGGCCAGTACCTAACCTCAACACATGGGGTTTGGGCTCCGAGCTGCGACTTGAAGAAATTGAGTGGCAGAGCCGAGTCACAATAGCCAAGCTTTCAATCTATAAAAACAAAAAAACTGCGGATGCTGGAAATCCAAAACAAAAACAGAATTACCTGGAAAAACTCAGCAGGTCTGGCAGCATTGGCGGAGAAGAAAAGAGTTGACGTTTCGAGTCCTCATGACCCTTCGACAGAAGTTCTGTCGAAGGGTCATGAGGACTCGAAACGTCAACTCTTTTCTTCTCCGCCGATGCTGCCAGACCTGCTGAGTTTTTCCAGGTAATTCTGTTTTTGTTTAAGCTTTCAATCTATTCCACTAGAGCACACTGTCCTAATGGCAGAGGAATCCAGCTTTAAATAAAACCTATCTGGCATCAGGAGAAAGGAATTATGTGTAGACAGGGGAAAAGTAGAGACTGGTTAAGAGTGGGGGAGCAGGGGTAACAAAAAAGCAAAGGAGGCCAATGGAATTGAAAAGAAAATGACTTTTTTATTTATTATTTCAAAGGACGTGGGTGATGCTGACAAGGCCAGCATTTATTGCCCATTGCTAGTTGCCTTTGTGAGCCACCTTCTTGAACTGCTGAAATCCATGTGGTGTAGTGCTGTTAGGAAGGGGGTTCCAGAATTTTGGCCCAGCAACAGTAAAGGAACGGCAAAATAGTTCCAAGTCAGGGTGGTGTGTGGCTTGAAGGGGAACTTGCAGGTCGTGGTGTTCGCATGCCACTGCTGCCCTTGTCCTTCTTGGTGGGAGAGATTGTGGGTTTAGAAGGTGAAGTTGAAGCAGCCTTAGTGAATTGCTGCAACGCATCTTGTAGATGCACACTGCTGCCACTATGCGTCGGTGGTGGTGGAGGGAGTATATGCTGAAGGTAGTGGATGAAGTGTCAATCAAACGGGCTGCTCTGCCCTGGATAATGTTGAGTTTCTTGAGTGTTGTTGGAGCTGTACTCATCCAGGCAAGTGGAGAGTATTCCATCATACTCCTCACTTGTGCCTTCTAGATGGTGGACAGACGCTGGGGTTACTCGTCACAGAATTCTCAGCCTCTGACCTGTTCTTGTAGCCACAATATTTATATAGCTGATCCAGTTCAGTTTCTGGTCAATGGTAACTCCCAGGATGTTGATGGTGAGGTATTCAGCAGTGGTAATGCCATTGAACACTAAGAAGTGCTTAGATTCTCTTTTGTTGGAGCTGGCCATTGCTCGGCACTTGTGCAGCATGAATGTTACTTGTTACTATTAGCCCAAGCCAGAATGTTGTCCAGGCCTTGCTGCATATGGACATGGACTGCTGAGGGAACTTGCAGGCCAGGAGCCATCATGCAGAGAAAATATGCTCACTTTATTTTCCTGTGTAGGATGATTCTGGGAGTAGAACATTTCCCTCTTGTTTGGTAATGGAATGATGAGCATGGAAAGAACAGGAGAGGTACCCAAAGGTTGGCGAGAAATCAATTTTCAAAATAACAAATGAACTGCTTTACAAAAGAAAAAGCTCAATCATACAAAAAAAAAGACAGCAGTGCCACAGGAACTTACTTTCACAAAAATTATTTTTGCAAATCCACATTTTTGTAGGTTGGTAGTCACAGCCCAGGTGCTGAATCCCTGGGGAACAGTACTTACACTCCATCTTTAACACAGCTGTTTAAGAAGAGCAGCACTTGGCATAATTCACTACAGTGAACTTGCAACTTGGAAAAACTTGACAAAATTCAGTGAACTTAAAAAGCCATCCCTCAAAGACAAAAGGGAGAAAGAATCAGAAAGCTCTTAGAAGTTGGGTCTCAATTCTTCAATCCAAAAAGAGATGGCACTATCTGGCAGCCAAGGGCTAATCAACTAAAACCACATTGAAATAGACTGTAATGGGCTAAATACTGTAGACAACAACATTCAAAAGATGATAGTTAAAATCAGCTCAAAGATTTCTCAGTATCATAAACAGTAACGAGGAAGCAATCCATGATTTAACTTGGCCTTCCCAACCCACTGCAGAGCTCGAGCTTGCTGGCACAATAACTGGAGAAAGAATATAATCAGATTGAGTTTAAAACTTGACTGGAAAGAGAGGGTAACCAGACACAGATGTCAGTTATCTCAAAGCGACAGTATCTTCAGAAAAATTTTCCCTGCAAATCCTATTTCTGCATTGACAAATGATGAGTGGAAAGCTCAACCAACACAAAAAATTATCGCTTTAAAGTTGACGTCCTTTTCATATTCCAGCCTGCCAATTTGGAAATTATCTGAACATACGCCACTGCACCAAAACTAAAACATCCATAACAATTTCTACCAATGGGACTGAATGACTGCAGACCAAACTCAGTCTAAGCAAACAAAGTACATCTGCAAACAATTTCAAACAAGCTTCAAGTTATTCGATTCAAAGAACTATTTTCCACTGTTCCTCAATTAATTCAGGAGGACACTGTGAAACTGAGCAGCATAGAGGGAACAAAGTCACCTAATGTGGTCAAAAGCAATCAAAGTAGCTATCAATTATTGCACATCCTGCATTTGTTAGTTGCACAGGTATTCAAACCATAAAGTTCATTTTGCTTTAAACACATTGTTAAATGCAGCAGGGACTTGACCAGAGACAGAGGTTTAGCATAACAGAACACACCTTGCTGTCTGAAACATGAATGGTGGTCAGTGCACTTCAAAGTAATTAATTAAATGCAAAGCACCAGATATGTTTGAGGTGTGATAAGAGAATATAAATCCAAATCCTAATTTGCTAATTTCCAATGTCAAGTCTTTTCAACTGCAATCAGAATCCTGTGTACTCCAAAAATATTTAACACTCCAATTTTGGCAACGTCATGGAATAAAACAATTTACAAAACTGGCATTTTTAAACTTGCTTCTCAGTATTTTAACATTAGCACTACACAAATTTAACATGCAGTTGGTATCAGACATAGAATTCCTTTATCATAACTAATAAATCTGCAGTCTCAAACATCTTGTATTCTGTGCCCAACAATTATGTCCAACACAAATACTGAACAACCACAAAATCTTCAAACTAAAATTGGGTACAAATACCAAAAAACCACGCACTGACCATCAAGGCAGTCATCTGATCTTTGTTTTATGTTACTGGTATAAACTACTGAAGCAGAAATCTGTAAAATATCTGAATCCTTCTAGTAGAATACCACCATATAATCACCTTATAAGTATGTCAGATACTGATTTGAAACACATCTCTACATGTTATACACTGATAAATGCTTTATATGTAGTAGTGATCTGCCCAAGGGCAGGGTCTCTGCTCGCTTCTCCACGCCTCGCAATTTTACGCTTTCATCTTCAGTTCCTCGAGGGAGACAATTTGAAATTTAAAACGGGAGGCTAAAGTCATTAGTGTCTTTCTCCTTCTTGGTCAACATCCTTCTAATCTTCCTTCAATCGCCTCCTTCAGCAAGTTCTCATATCTTAGAATATGGCCAATCCAACCTTGTGTCTTTTTTTTTAAGATATTCACAAACGATCTTTCTTCCTCCACCATCCTGAGAATGTCTTCATTGCTCCAGTGTTCTCTCCAATTGACCTACTCCATCCTTCTCCAGAGCCACATTTCACAACCTTCCAGTCTTTGGATGTCCGCTTTACTCAAGGTCCATGCTTCAGCCCTACAAGACATTCCAAATCACAATCTGGATAATTTTTTTTAAAGATCTCTACTCATTCTTATGCTGAGCAATTCTTTATGTTTGGAGAATGCATCCTTTGCCATTGCTATTCTAGCTTTGATTTTTTTATGGCAGTAACCATATTTTGACACCATGTTTCCCAGGTACTTATTATTTGTGATACCTGTTCCAACTGTTGTCTCTACCGCCATAATTTCTTCCAATCTTAATAACTTTTGTCTTTTTTTACATTAATTGACATTCCATAAGCTTTCACCACTTCATTCATTCTATCCATTAGTGTCTGTAGATTTTCTGCTGCGCTAGACACTAGGATCTAGTCGTCTGCAAATCCCACTACTTTCACCAATTGATCTCCAATTTTGACACCTTTCTTACTTCATCCAGTACTTCTCTTATCATGGCTTCCGCATAGATGTTTAAGAGGTGATAGAAGACAGCCTTGTCTCACTCTGAACCCAATTATACCAGGTTCAGTTTCACCAAATACTGTCCTATTTGTAACAGCCAGTCCCATGTACAGAACCACAATCATTCTTTCATCTCTCCAATCAACTCTGATCACCTCCAGCACTTTCAACAACTTTTGCATATTAATCCATTGAAAGCTTTTACATAATCCACAAAGCAGGTGTATACTTCTTGCACTTGACACTCTCACTGCTATAGCCTCTCTAACTTCACAACTCTTCCTAAAATCGAACTAATCATAGCTGATGTAGTGGCTTACTTTGGTTTCCAATCTATTTGCCATGATCTTTAATGTTACCTTGGATAGAAGTGTAATCAAAGTTATGATGTAATGTGACGTTCTTCACATTTCGTGGTATTTGCCTTCTTCTCCAGTGGGCTCATTCTCCCTTAGCTACACCTCAAACGAATATGCAAGTTTCAATAAAACTGCCTCTTACTCTAAACTCCAATGGATACAAGCTTAGCCTGTCCAATCTTTCATCATAAGACAACCTGTCCATTCCTGGTATTAATTTACTAAATCTTCTCTGAATCTCAGAGCTCTGTAATCTCTCACCATTTAGATAATAAGCTTTTTTATTCTTCCTGCCAAAGTGGACAATTTCAGTTGCCCACGTTACACTCCATTTGCCAGATATTTGCCCACTCTCTTAACTTAAGTCCCCTTGTGGGTTCCTTACGTCCTCTTCACAACTTACTTTCCTATGCATTTTTGCATCATCAACAAATATAGTAACCAAAACTATCCCTTCATCCAAGTCATTTAAATAAATTGTGAAATGTTGAGGCCCCAGCACTGTTCCCTGTAGCACACCACTTATTATATCCTGTCAACCAGAAAAAGGCCCATTTATGTCTACCCTCTGTTTCCTGTTAGCTCGTCAATTTTCTATCCATCCAAATGTTACCCCCTACACCATAACCTTTGATGCGCCACCTTATCAAATGCCTTCTGGAAATCTCAGTACAGTATATCCACCGGTTCCCCTTTATCCACAGCATGTGACTCCTTCAAATAACTCCAATAAATTGGTTAAACATGATTTCCCTTTCACAAAACCATGCTGACTCTGCTTGATTGCCTTGAATTTTTCTAAGTGCTCTGCTATAACATCTTTAATAGCAGCTTCCAACATTTACCCTATGACAGATGTTAAGCTAACTAGCCCTTACTTTCCTGCTTTGTCTCCCTCCCTTTTTGAATAAATGAGTTACATTTGCTATTTTCCAACCTAATGGTAACTTCCCAGAATCCAGGGATAGTTGATCCACGCATCAACTATCTCACTAGCCATTTCTTTTAAAATCCTGGGATGAGGTCCATCAGGACCCAGGAATTTTTCAGCCTGCAACCCCAACAATTTGCTAAGTACCACTTCCCTGGTGATTGTAATCTTCGAGTTCCTCCCTCCCTTCCAATTCCTGATTTACAGCTATTTCTGGGATGTTTCTTGCATCCTCTATAGTAAAGACTGATGCAAAATACCTGCTCAATTCATCTGTCATCTCTTTATTTTCTATTATTAATTTCCCAGACTCACTTTCTATTGGACCAACGCTCACTTTGTTAACACTTTTTTTAATTTAAGTATCTATGGAAACTCTTACTATCCATCTTCAAATTTCTAGCTAGCTTTCTCTCATACTCTAATTTTTCCCTCCTTGGTAATCTTTTCGTCATTCATTGATGTTCTCTACATTCTGTCCAATCTTCTGACCTGCCACCGTCCTTACACAATTATGTGCTTTTTAAGTTTAATACTCTATTTAACTTTTTTTAGTTAACCACGGATGGCGGATCCTACCCTTGGAATTTTTCTTTCTTGTTGGAATGCACCTACTCTGTATTTTGAAATATCCCTTTAAATGTCTGCCACTGTATCTTATTGACATATCCCTTAACCTCAGTTGCCGGTTCACTTTAGCTCTGGAGAAGTCATGTGGACTCAAACATTAACTCTGTTTCTTTCTCCACAGATGCTGCCAGACCTGCTGAGTTTCACCAACATTTTTTGTTTTCATTTCACTTTAGCTAGCGCTGCTTTCATTTCTACATAATTGCCCTTATTTAAATTTCAAATACTAGTCTTGGACCCACTCTTCTCTCCCTCAATCTTACTGTAAAATTCAATCATATGATCGCTGCTATCCAGGGGTGCCTTCACTATGAGGTTATCAATTAATCCTATCTTGTTGCACAATACCAGGTCTGGTATAGCCTGCTCTTTGGTTGGCTCCAGAACATGTTGTTCTAAGAAACTATCCCGAAAACATTCTATGAACTCATCTAGGCTACCTTTGTATATCTGATTTTTTCAGTCTATACGTAGACGAAAGTCTCCCATGCTTATCACCATACCTTTCTGACAAGCTCCCATTATCTCTTCCTTTCTACTCTGTCCTATCATGTAGTTATAATTAGGAGCATGTACACCACTTCCACAAGTGATTTCTTGCCTTTATCATTTCTCATCTCAACCCACACCATTTCTACATCCTGGTTTCCTAAACTTAGGTCATCCCTCTCCAATGCGCTAATACCATCATTAATTAGTAGAGCCTCCCCCCCACTCCCCCACCTTATCCTAGCTTCCTGTTCTTCCTAAAAGTCACATACCTTCAATATTCAGGTCCCAATCTAAGTCATCTTACAGCCATGTCTCTGTAATGAATCACAGTGCAGAAGAGGCCTTTTGGCCCATCGAGTCTGCACCGACACGTGAAAAACACCTGAACTACCTACCTAACCCCATTTACCAGCACTTGGCCCATAGCCTTGAACGTTATGACATGCCAAGTGCTCATCCAGGTAATTTTTAAAGGATGTGAGGCAACCCGCCTCCACCACCCTCCCAGGCAGCACATTCCAGACTGTCACCACCCTCTGGGTAAAAAGGTTTTTCCTAATACTCCCTCTGTCCCGCACCTTGAGCTTATATCCCCTTGTGACTAACCCTTCAACTAAGGGGAACAGCTGCTCCCTATCCACCCTGTCCATGCCCCTCATAATCTTTAACACCTCAATCAGGTCACCCTTCAGTCTTCTCTGCTCCAATGAAAACAACCCAAGTCTACCCAACCTCTCTTCATTGTTTAAATGTTTCATCCCAGGCAACATCCTGGTGAATCTTCTCTGCACCCCCTCCAGTGCAATCACATCATTCCTATCAAGTGACGATCAGAACTGTACGCAGTACTCCAGCTGTGGCGATCAGAACATACTTATTTATTTCTATTTGCGCTTTCAGTTCATCTGTTTTGTTTCGAATGCTACATGCATTCAGATACAGAGTCTTTAGTTTTGTCCTTTTATTATTTTTGTAATCTCCAGGCTTAACTGCTGTTTTACTTAGTTTTGTATCTCTCTCCCTTCCTGTCATATTCTGCTCATCATTGCCCATTTTAATACCTTTCTCTCTTGCTGTGTCTCTACTCTTTGGTTTACCACATCTTCCTAAATTTGATCCCTTGCCCCCATTAATTAGTTTAAAATCTCTTCCACTTCCTCAGTAATGCAGCTCGCTTGAACACTGGTCCCAACATGGTTCAGGGGTAGACTGTGCAAACAGTACAGATCCCACTTTCCCCAATACTGGTGCCAGTGCCCCACAAGCCGGAACCCACTTCTCTCACACCAGTCTTTGAGCCACGCATTCATCTCTCTAATCTTATTTGCCCTTTGCCAATTTGCACATGGCTCAGGTAATAACCCAGAGGTTACTTTTGAGGTTCTGCTTTTTATATTTAGTGCCTAGCCCCTCATACGGTCTATGCAGAACCTCTTTCCTAGTTCTACCTATATTGTTCATACCTATGTGGACCATGACAACCGGATCCTTCCCCTCCCGCTGCAGGTTCCTCTCCAGCCCTGAGAAGATGTCCCAAACCTTGGCACTGGGATGGCAAGGCAACTTTCTGGACTCCTGCTCTTTGCTGCAGAGAACAGTGTCAATCCCCCTCATTATACTGTTCCCTACTATCCCATTCCATTTGTTTTTGTTCCCCCCACTTGAATGGCTCTCTGTACCATGGCATCAAGGTCAGTTTGAACATCCACACTGCCGCATTCACACCCATCCAAACAATCCGAGAGAACCTCAAAGCTATTGGACAATTGCAAAGAATGAGGCTTCTGCATTCTTGCCCAGTGGGTCCCCTTACCTGCTTCACTCGCAGTCACACCCTCCTGCCCCTGACCACTGACCTTTCATCTCCTTACATGAGTTAATCAATTCTCTTGCTGCCTTTATTTTAAAAAAAGTTACTTTATCATTTCAGCAGGGATTCCATCATATCCTTCTGTTTCTCCTGGCTTCAATTCATTCAAACCTTTAAGTGTTTCACATTCCAGAAGATCAGGGCCCAAGTCATCCTAGGAAATATTGTTTTCTTTCTTTGGTCCTAGTTCTATTGACCTGCCATCTGTGACGTACAGGTCTTTGATGTACTCTCATCTATTCCATCTCCATGCTCTATAAGCAGCATACCATTTCTACTATCAATTCTTCTTTCTGCTTCCTCCAATCAATTCCTTTATTTTCTCTCAATGTGTATTCTTCCTTTGTTTTCGCAGTTGTTCCCATTTTCTGCACTGCTTCGCCCCACCATCTCTCTTTTGCCTGGTTAGTCTCTCTTTTCAGCTCATTGTTTAGTCTTCTATACATTCATTAACCTTAATTTGGGTATTGTTCTTCCACATTCTTTTCTCATGCATTTTCTTCAGCCTTTCTTCCGAGAGTTATGGCTTTCTCTTTTTCCTTTAACCATAACAATGTTTTCTTTAGCACTTGCTAATTAGGTGCTTTCCAATCTCTCCTATTGACCTTACAATGTTAACCTCTAACTTTTTCTCTATTACTTCATAAAGCTTGATCCCCTCAGAGGTATGCAACTTCTCTCTATCTGTATTTCTGGAATCAATCTAGTGAACCTCCTCTCAACTGCCTCCAATGCAACTACGTCCTTCCTTAAGTAAGGGAACCAATACTGTGCACAGTACTCCAGGTACAGTCTCACCAATGTCTTGTAATGTTGCAACAGTACTGCCCTATTTTTATAGTCTATTCCTTTAGCAATAAATGCCAAAATTCCATTTGCCTTCCTTATTACCTGCAGTACCTGCATTTCAGCGTTTCATGCACGAGGACACCCAGATCCCTCTGCACTGAAGTGTTCTGAAGTTTCTCTCCATTTAAATAATAAGCCGCATGGCAACAGGATGATGTATGGGGCTTCATCTGGGTAGGCACATGAATTTTTTATGCTGCTTTGATATCTCTGCTTGACAAGGATATAATCAATTTGGTACCTCTTTCGACCCCCCGAGGAACTTCCAAGTGTACCGTTTCCTCTAATTATGCTTAAACCAGGTGATGATGATGCTCAGCTTCCATTGCTCCTTTGTTGTTTCTGACACTGTGTGTGTGTGACTTCCAACTTAGTTTCCATCTCTGCTATTACTGACTACAGCATTCCAGTCTCTCATGATCATCAAGAAGCTATTTTTTCTTTCCTTTTTTATCTGGCAGGGGAGAGACAGCAAGATATTCCAGGTTGTCAACATGCAAAATCTTACAGAAAATTAGTGAGAATGGGAACTTGGAATGTGAGGACAGTGATGAGAAGGGGGAAAACTGGAAAATGTCAAGAGCAAAATGAAAAGATACAGCCTGAATATCCTGTTTGACAGAAGATGGAGAGGTTGTGGTGATTTTGAAAGTGACGATGCAAGAGTCATTTATACAAGGTGTGAACTAAACCAAAGAGGCTTTGTTATATTGCTGGATAATGAAACAGCAAATTCTGAGATAAGAACTGAGCAACACAGTGACAAACACTCAAAGTGGTGCTCCATGCTGATCCAGTGGATGATGGTTTTACATCAGTGACATGCCCACATCAAAGCAACTGGCTGAAGAAATGGAGATGGAATATCAGGAATTGAAAGAACTGATAGAAAAGGAAGAAAGTAAACAGCTTCTTCATGATCATGGGAGTTTTTAAAAAGTACCTTAAAATCCATAATCCATCAGTTGTTATGCTCCTCGACTCAGAATTACTTTTTTTTTTATTTATTATGCTTTTCTTCAAAACAGTTCAATAAAACAAGGAGAACATATTTTAGCTCCAAAAGTAAATTCTGAAGCAATTTTCAAAATGAATGTATATTTTAATATAGTTCTTAGTCTCCTATAACCTACCGCCATTTTTCTAACTTTTTTTCACCTTTGCTTAATTTTTATCCTCATCGTTTAATCCAAGCGTGTCCGTTCCACGCTGGGGCACCTCTTGTACTCTAAAATCTTACTCAAATGGCCATTGAGTGTTAAACTTTGGCAGTGAATGTGCACACTACTCAATTGAAGAAGAGTATCATAGCCAGCCTGAACCAATGCCAACATGTGCATAGTTCCAGAAGTGGTAGGTGAGTAATAAGCAGGAACCCTACTGAATTTTGCTATCCTAACCCAGAGGCCAAATGAAATCTCCCCATCAGTGTTCAAACTAACAGTAGTTATTTTTTTCTTTTAATTTGAGTTAACATCCCCTTAAACAGGTTACCAGAGTATGTGCAGTGTACATGGATTTGCTATAATCCTTTACAATGGGAACTTGACAAGTTGCTGGAAGAAGAGGACATTTCCAGTAAGAGGATGGGTTACTAATTTAAGATTATGAAGAATTATTGGCTCTAATGGACTCCTAAACACTTGCCTGATTTGGACACATTCTGTGTCAGAATGAAATATCCAGAGTGCTATCTCATTGGAACTTGTGTCATTGAGAAAGGGCTAGCGATGTAAAGGTTTTCTCTGGGTTTAGAAGAAGTTCGTTCAATGGACTTTTTTCCTGGCATTTTTTCAGGTTTTTCAATGCAACTGAACACAAATAGAGGACATAACCAGTGTGTGTATGACTCAGCTACTCACTGGATAAACATGTTCAGCCATCGAACAACACAATTCCCATCTACCTATACTGTTGTTCCTTGTCTACACATCCCAGCTTCAAGGACTGCCAACTCCAAAAGGGCTTTAATGTGCCAGTGCTCAAATGGCTTAACACACATATACAGCATATCTAGAATTGTATCACAATCCTGTGAAAGCTCCTATTTACTAACATTAATAGAGAAAGTGCATCTTTCCTCAGGCAAACTGCATTCCAACAGTCGTCCACAGAAGATACAGTTGGCACTATTTCCCAGTGCCTATCTAGATACACCTTATGCTCTTTAAAAAAGTACTTTAAAAACTTTACAATTATTATTTTTGCAAAGTTGCAATAGCATGTTGCACCTGAAATTAGGACTTATCTTTACGATAAACGCATCATGGAATATTACATTTCACACAATAATCAATACTTCTGTATTGTCTGAGCTTCTGAACAAATTCATATTCACTCTCAAACTGATATTTATAACAAATCTTCCCACAACACATTTAAGGAGAAATTTGGCTCATTTCCTCTTTTCAGATGATAGGATTACAAAACTTGTGGGTGAAAAATACAACTAAATGTATACTTACTCTATCCAGATGGCATTTTTCAAAACTGTAATTATAGCCCAAAGCAGCGGCCTATAGTATGAACCAAAAGTCAGACACAATCGAAAATGGTTTAATCATGTGCTATAACCCGATAACCAAAAAGATGGATTTATCTTCTAAAAGTTTTTTTTAAAAATCAGCTTTAATAAAAATTGATATGGACAGATGGTAATACTGACAATTGCCTATTTTACTTTTCCAAATTGCAGAAGGGGTAATTTGCTGCAGTAATCATCGTCTTCTAACCCACATCTGGGTCACAAACTATGGGTTGCAAACACTGCCCTCAGATCACACTTCAAAAGGATACAACTAAGTACATAATGTTACCGTCCACTCAGGAAGTCAGAATTGAGTGGTAACATGCAATTTTGCATGCATATTGCAGTCTGAAGCTATGGTAGTGATGGTAGGGGCTCCAATGTCCTTTCCATCATACAGCTGACCAGGTCCTGCTCTTACCGCCTATAGTGGCATGTTGGAAGGATTTGCAGGTTGATATTCAACCTGTTTGGCTGTGTCATTAACGCACCTTCCTTGAACATCAAGTCCTGGGGTAGAACTCAAACCCGGAGCTTCTGGCTAAGAGGCAAGGCTGCTACCCACTGCACAACATGACCTCCAAGTACATAGAGCAAAACACAACTGCAGTAGCTGTTACACCTGTAGGTGGTGCTTTAAGTTTTTCATGCATGTCACATGTGTGACATGGTAACCTTAAATTTACAGTGAATGCACAGCAATTTCCAATCATAGTGGCATCTGGACATTTCAAATGGAAGTGGGCAGATGAAACCTGATAAATATATATGCAAGGCCACCATGAAAGCTTACAATATTAACCTCAGCATTCAGGAACAAACATGCATTTGCATAACACAATGGCAACATACCTGCCAGATTCTTTTAGATGAAATTGAAGCTGCAAACATGGCTGTCAAGCATCCAGCCTGCAAGTCCACTCATGCATCCCCCTCCTATGGCTGTAAATGTAATATGGGTGGCTGTGTTATGTCCATCCAAGAATAGGATCACCTCCTAACCACCTAGAACAACTGAGACCCATCTGTAGATTCTATGGTGGAGTTTCCCACTGAAAATTTGGCCACAAATCAACATTATTTCCATTTTTTTTCATTTGAACTGAAATTTCTTGTAAACGAAATAAGGTTTTAAACATTATTGTAATTTTGTGTCCTTTAGTGGCTTCATTAAAGTTACCATTTGGAGTTTGCAGCCTCTCCTCAAAGCCTGAGCTCCGTGTTGATATTTTAGCCCAGAGTTGTTGCAACTCTGATTTGGATTGTACAATCTAAGTCTGTGCAGTGCATCTAATTTCCTAGAATGCCAGCTTGACTGATGGAACACCTTGAGCTTCTAGCATAAAAGCAAAATGCTGCGGATGCTGGAAATCTGAAACAAAAACAAAAATAGCTGGAAAAACTCAGCAGGTCTGACAGCATCTGCGGAGAGGAACACAGTTTATGTTTCAAGTCTGGATGACTCATCAGAACTGATGAGCTTGCTCCTGCCTAACCCCCACAATGGGGGAGGGGGGATTCAGCCCCGTGAGTTTTTCTACTCAGTTCCCAGCATGCATTTGTGCCAATTCAGAGATTTGTTTGTTCAGTGGCAGAAGCAGCAAAGCTGGAAATTGCTAGAGTATACCAGTGCTTATCACGTTAGCCTCAGCTTGTTTCAGTTATACCATTTAGGCTTTTTTTTTTAAAATGCTGCTCATGGGATACAAATGTCACTGACAAATCCACATTTATTGCCCATCCCTAATTCTACTTGAGGTGGTGGTGAGCAGCCTTCTTAAACTGGTCCAGTCACACCCACAGTGCTGTTAGTGAGGGAGCTCCAGGATTTTGACCCAGCAACAGTGAAGGAACAGCGATGTAGTTCCAAATTTTGATGGGGAACTTGCTAGTGGTGGTTTCTTAGTAGTCTGCTGCCTTTGTCCTCTGTGGTAGAGGTAATCTGTTTTGGAAGGTGCTGCTGAAGGAGCTTTGGTGAGTTGCCCGAGTACAGCTTGGATATGGCACACACTGCTGCCACTGTGCGGCAATAGCGGAGGGTGAATGTTTAAGGTACTGGATGGCGTGTCGACCAAGTGGGCTGCTTTGTCCTGGTGGCAAGCTATTTGAGTTTTTTTTATTCATTTATGGGATATGGGCGTCGCTGGCTAGACGATCATTTATTGCCCATCCCTAATTGCCCCTGAGAAAGTGATGATGAGCCGCCTTCTTAAACCGCTACAGTCCCTGTGGTATAGGTACACCCACAGTGCTGTTAGGGAGGATTTCCAGGATTTTGACGCAGCAACAGTGAAGAAACAGCGATATATTTCCAAGTCAGGATGGTGATTGGCATGGATGGGAACTTCCAGGTGTTCTCATCTGTATGTTGTCCCTGTCCTTCTAAATAGTAGTGGTTGTGGATTTGGAAGGTGCTACCTAAGGAGCCTTGATGAGTTTCTGAAGTGCATCATGTAGATGGTACAGACTGCTGCCACTGTGCTTCGGTGGTGGAGGGAGTGAATGTTTGTGAAAGGAGTGCCAATCAAGCAGGCTGCTTTGTCCTGGATGGTGTTAAGTTTCTTGAGTGTTGTTGGAGTTGCATTCATCCAGGCAAGTGGAGAATATTTCATCACACTCCTGAATTGTGCCTTGTAGATGGTGGGTAGGCTTTGGGGAGTCAGGTGGTGAGTTACTCGCCACAGGATTCTTAGCCTCTGACCTGCTCTTGTAGCCACAGTATTTATGTGGCTAGTCCAGTTCAGTTTCTGGTCAACAGTAACACCATTGAATGTCATGGGATGATGATTAGATTCTCTCTTGTTGAAGATGGTCATTGCCTGGTGCTTGTGTGGCATGAATGTTACTTGCCACTTGTCAGCCCAAGTCTGGATATTGCCCAGGTCTTGCTACATTTGGACATGGACTGCTTCAGTATCTGAGTTGTCGCAAATGGTACTGAACATTCTGCAATCATCAGTGAACATCCCCGCTTCTGACCTTATGTTGGAAGGAAGGTCATTGATGCAGCAGCTGAAGATGGTTGGGCCTAGGACACTAGCCTGAGGAACTCCTGCAGTGATGTCCTGGAACTGAGATGATTGGCCTCCGACAACCACAACCATCTTCCTTTGTGTTAGGCATGACCCTAACCAGCAGAGAGCTTTCCCCCTGATTCCCATTGACTCCAGTTTTGATAGGGCTCCTTGAAACCACACTCGGTCAAATGCTGCCTTGATGTGAAGGGCAGTCACTCTCACCTCACCTCTGGATGTTCAGCTCTTTCGTCCATATTTGAACCAAGGCTGTAATAAGATCAGAAGCTGAGCGACCTTGGTGGAACCCAAACTGTACGTCAGTGAGCAGGTTATTGCTAATCTAGTGCCATTTGATAGCACAGTTAATGACCCTTTCCGTCACTTTACCGAGGAGTGAAAGTAGACTGATGGGGCGGCAATTGGCCAGATTGTCTTGCATTTTGTACACAGGACATACCTGGGCAATCTTCCCCATTGCTGGGTAGATACCAGTGTTGTAGCTGTACTGGAACTGTTTAACTAGGGGCGCGGCAAGTTCTGGAGCACCAGTCTTCAGTATTATTGCCAGAATGTTGTCAGGGCCCATAGGCTTTGCAGTATACAGTGCCTTCAGCCGTTTCTTGATATCACGTTGGCTGAAGACTGGCATCTGTGAAGCTGGGGGCCTCCACAGAAGGCCGAGATGGATTATCCACTCGGCACTTCTGGGTGAAGGTTGTTGCAAATGCTTCAGCCTTATCTTTTGTACTGGTGTGCTGGGCTCCCCCATTATTGGGGATGGGGATATTTATGGAGCCGCCTCCTCCAGCGAGTTGCTTAATTGTCCACCACCATTCACGAATAGATGTGGCAGATCTGCAGAGCTTAGGTCTGATCTGTGGTTGTGGAATCTCTTAGTTCTATCACTGTCTGCTTATGCTGGTTGGCACATTAGTAGTCCTGTGTTATAGCTTCATTAGGTTGACACCTCATTTTTAGGTTTGCCTGGTGCTGCTCCTGGCATGCCCTCCTGCACTCTTTATTCAACCAGGGTCCATTCCCTTGCTTGATGGTAATGGTAGAGCAGGGGATCTTCTGGGCCATGAGGTTACAGATTGTGGTCGAGTATAATTCTGCCGCTGCTGCAGATGGGCCACAGCACATCATGGATGCCCAGTCGAGTTTCTAGATATGTTTAAAATCTATCCCATTTAGCTCAGTGGTAGTGCCACACAATACGATTGAGGGTATTCTCAATCTGAAGACGGGACTGTGCAGTGGTCACTCCTACCAATACGGTCATGGAGAGGTGCATCTGTGGCAGACAGGTTGGTAAAGTTGAGGTCAAGTATGTTTTTCCCTCTTGTTGGTTCTCTCATCACCTCCCACAGACCCAATCTAGCAGCTATGTCCTTCCGGACTTGACCAGCTTGGTCAGCACTACCGAGCTACTCTTGGTGATGGACATTGAAGTCCCCCACCCAGAGTACATTCTGCACCCTTGCCACCCTCAGTGCTTCTTCCAAGTGATGTTCAACATGGAGCAGTACTGATTCATCAGCTGAGGGGGAGGCGGGGGGTGGTACATGGTAATCAGCAGGAGGTTTCCTTGCCCATGTTTCACCTGATGCCATGAGACTTCATGGGAACCAGAGCCGATGTTGAGGAATCCCAGGGCAACTCCTTCCCAACTGTATAACTACTGTGCCACCACCCCTGCTGGGTCTGCCCTGCCAGTGGGATAGGACATATCCAAGGATGCTGATGGTGGTCTCTGAGACAAGATCTGTAAGGTATGAATCTGTGAGGATGACTATGTCATGCTGTTGCTTGACTAGTCTGTGAGACGGCTCTCCCAATTTTATCACAAGCCCCCAGATGTTACTTAGGAGGACTCTGATAGGGCTGGCTTTGCCGTAGTCATTTTTCGGTGCCTAGGTCGATGCTGGGTGGTCTGTCTGGTTTCATTCCTATTTATTAACTTTTTCATGGTTTGATACAACTGAGTGGTTTGCTAGGGTATTTCAGACGGCATTTAAGAATCAGTCGCTTTACTGCAGCTCCAGAGTCAAATGTAGGCTGGACCAGGTGAGTACAGCAGATTTCCTACCCTAATGGACATTAGTGACAATTGACAATGGCTTCATGGTCAGATTTTTTCCTGAATTCAAATTCCACCATCTGCTGTGTGGGATTTGAACCCGTGTCCCCAGGGTTACCCTGGGTCTCTGGATTACCAGCCCAGTGACAATACCACTAAGCCACCACCTCAGACTTGAGGACACTGTCTAAGCTTTCGCTATGGCCAGGAGATTCTGGACTGGCCCACTGCGGGGCCGGAAATTCCCGCCAGAAGTCAACTGACCTTTGACTGGTCCGTCAAATTTTCCATCCCGCCCACGATGATTCCTGCTGCAGACGGTACTGGAAAATCTCGGCCTATAATTCAGTACTAAAGAGTGTGCTGCACTGTCGGAAGTCTTTTGGACCAAATGTTAAGGCCCCATTAGCATGTTCAAGTGGGTGTCAAAGATCCACTGTGCCCTGAGCCAATATTTATCCCTCCTTCCAACACTCCCTTCAATCAGATTTCCTCATCATTCATCTCATGTCCATTTGTGCATTCTCACTTTGCACAAATCAGCTAGTACATTTTATCTGAAGTTGTTTAAAGCTAACAGCTGATCACTCACAATTAGTCAAATAGTACAATAAGTGCTCAACATAAATGCAGCAAAAAAGAAATACTGTGAATAAAGTAGCAGGGAATGACCCACAGCTAGTCTTCATATATTTTTAAACAGTATTCTAAATGATTATTTTCATTTCACCTATTTTTTAGGTTAGAACTCAAAAATTAGGAATACAGAATGATAAAAAGTAGCAAGTCCTAGAAGAATTTTACTGTTATTCATGTTTGGAGGAAGATTCTCAATAGAGGTTCCTGAATTTAAGCATGTTCATTTATGTTGAGCTTTTTGCTAAAGTAAACACCATGGCAGGGGTGTTTGGTTAAAACAAAAGTGAAAATTAGTTTGATCTCAAATTTTAAATATTTTTGGCCTTCACTATAAAAACTCATGCCCTAAAAAGATGGACAGTTCAATTGTGACAAAACATTTACTGTTTTTCTCTCTTCATAGATGCCGCCTGACCTGCTGAATATATTCAGCACTTTGCTTTTATTTCAAGTTTCCAGCACCTACAGTATTTTGCATTAGTATTCATGGGAATTCATGATTTGGTTCAACTAAAAAAAAACCCTCAAGAAGAACTAATGGTCAATGTATCCAACTCAAGGCTCACTGGGAGCGGGTTATGTCCCCCAAAGTTGACAGCTGAGAGAAGCCCGTGAGATGAAGGACTATTAGCCTGATGTTGGAAGTGACATCTCCAAAATGGAATTTTGCAACAAGGCAGGGGAGATGAAAGGAGGGCTAGGGGAGCTATCAGGAGACAAAAGAGTTTACTGGTATTTAGAAACTTTCATACTGACATGCTTCTCTTACCAATATCATCATAGCTGTTGGGGTAAAAAAAGAACCACTAACTACTCCACAGTGACACAGGATCAGAGGCTGAAACTGAGTTGAAGTTCACCAGTTTTTCAGCTATTATCTTTCTATACTATATAGTTGCTGTTTTAGCAGCCAATGGTACATCACGTGACATTTTACACTAAACATCATCATACCACCGCTTGCATGCTGACGCGAACTGCAGTAAACTTGAACATTTTGTGTGCTTGGTTTCCCGCCCAAGAAGTATGTGGCATAGAGCTTTTCAATGCGTTTTAAAATGTAATATAGAGATTCACTCAGTGATTTTAATAAATGGGGAAAAAGGACTTGAACCATGGGTCTGACGGAGCTCAGGATTAGATCTTGATTATGATTTTCTGTGAAGTTACATAACGCTTTTGCAACTTAAAGCTGCAAGTTAGCACACTTTTCAATATCTAGCTTGTCAATTAGATTCCTGATTGCTCTGGTTGGTATTGGGAGTTTTACTGATGTGGCCATGAATGATGAGCATTCTAAATGCGGTGATGATTTTTAAAATTATTTTGAAACTTCATTATTGAATTTTGTGCTCAAGGTTCCGGGTATCATTGTTGGGGAACGCAACATTTCTTGCAAATTTGTCACTTATGTGTCTCTTAAGGTTAACTTGCAGGTTGAGTTGTTAGTTAGAAAGGCAAATGCAATGTTGGCATTTATTTCGAGAGGACTAGAATATAAAAGCAGGGATGCGCTGCTGAGGATTTATAAGGCTCTGGTCAGACCACATTTAGAATATTGTGAGCAATTTTGGGCCCCATATCTCAGGAAGGATGTGCTGGCCCTAGAGAGGGTCCAGAGGCGGTTCATGAGAACGATCCCAGGAATGAAAGGCTTAACATATGAGGAACGTTTGAGGACTCTGGGTCTATACTCGATGGAGTTTAGAAGGATGAGGGGGGATCTGATTGAAACTTACAGAATACTGAAAGGCCTGGATAGAGTGGACATGGAGAAGATGTTTCCATTAGTAGGAGAGACTAGGACCCAAAGGCACAGCCTCAGAGTAAAGGGAAGATCTTTTAGAACAGAGATGAGGAGAAACTTCTTTTGCCAGAAAGTGGTGAATCTATGGAATTCATTGCCACAGAAGGCTGTGGAGGCCAGGTCATTGAGTATATTTAAGACCGAGATGGACAGGTTGTTGATTGGTAAGGGGATCAAAGGTTACGGGGAGAAGGCGGGAGAATGGGGTTGAGAAACTTATCAGCCATGATTGAATGGTGGAGCAGACTCGATGGGCCGAATGGCCTAATTTCTGCTCCTATGTCTTATGGTCTTATGGAGTGGAAATGCGGTTAGAGTAGATAGTTCCAGCTGAGAAGCCAAAACAGGCACAATCAACTGACTGGCTGCCTTCAGTGATGTAATTTCTGATATTCAGGTCTCTAAGCACCTACAAAGGGTATGAAGAATATTTTTTTACACAAATTTTAATCAGTTCTTCATAAGAAAAAGTGCAGTTATAAGTAACAAACATCCCATTTTCCAATTGTTTGACTCAAACAATAATGAAAATCACAGCCATAGTGGTGTTCAATGTCTTTAACTAATACTGTAACATAGCAATAAAATCAAACAGCGCCAATGGTGGCTGCCAAAGCTTGTTTAACTCCAACTCTTTGGCTGAAACGGAGTACATTTCCTCAGAGGGAACCCAGAACAAGGACTGTAATCGTACCCAATCTTACTAAGCCAGTACAAGTGAGTCCAAAGAAAAACTTCTTTGCACAAAGGATTATGAGGATGTGGAACAGACTGCCCTCGAAGACCATAAAATCCCAACCTAATTGAGAGATTTAAAAAGGGAGGTAGGTATTTGCTTGGGAGGTAAGGGAGAAACATGGAGATTAGGCTGGAGGATTGAAATTTAAGAGCTGCCATGGTTAACAAACTCAATGGACTGTTTTCAGCTACTTCAGTTACTTTGCCACATGCCTTTTTGTCCTCTCCACAATTGCACATTATAGTACTTAAAATTCCCCACAATTATGAGGAATTTTTTTTCAAAAGAGGTTTGAGGCTTTTCAAAAAAATATACTGCTGCAAAATATATAAACTTATTTCAGGACCAGTGGGAAACTAAGTGGTAGATTATAGAGAAGCAGCTCAGGAACTGCTGGTTCTACACTCAGAGCAATGACACAGCCTGTAATGCCAGTAATCAGGCACAGCATCACTAAAGCAGACGAGCTTACTGAACCATTCTTACTGAACCATTTCAACCATCAATTGTACATGGTACTATTCAGATACTTGAATGCGACCATCTTCTGCATATTTGCTTGCTTTTGTTAACTGTTGCACACTAAAGGCTTTGTATCGCTATGGTGCAGAGTGGAAGCAATATACAGTTACTATTGCTTTGTGTTAAAAACTTTCAAGGGGACAAAGGCTCTTTTATTGGATTGCACCATTATTAAATAGTATAAATGAAAACATCTATGCTTACGTTTTTGGTGTTTTTGGGTAGGGGTCAGAAATATTATGAACAAATATCTTGTTGCACTCCTTTTGATGGGAGGATGTGGAAATGGTGAGCACTGTACAGCATATTCTGTGTCATTGGAGCACATCGGAAAATTCTAAACAAAACATAAGTTGCCAGATTGCCTCCAGCCAGCTCATTTAAACACAAAACACTACAACATGGATTAACTAACAGACTTGGACAATTATATTTTTTGGATTGTGACACATCAGTAGAGTATAGATTTTCAAACTGATGTCCCCATTCCTGCTCGAAATGGCCAAAAACAGAATTGCAGGGGTCCATGAGATCACTGGGTTTCTGCATTTATTGGTTTACTAACGTGTCATTTCTTTTATCAGATACAAATACAAAAATATTTTCTGCAATTATAATACCAAATTTTCCTTTGGGCAGCAGTTACTACCTTTCATGAGTTAGGACAAGGGATCAATAGCATGTCATTATTAGCAGATCTTCCATAGACAACCACGACAATTGAATAGCATTGCCCCATGAAATGCAATAAAACCAATTTTGTTTTTTTGCCTATCTGCATATTAGTCAACATCATTTGATGAAAATTTATTATTGCATGACATTCCTTTGCCCATTTATTTTAACTCTGGCATTAACCTATTTTAAATGGGTTGTCTCTGCCAAAATAGCAGAGAAGTAAGCAGGCACTGAGCATTCATCCACTGACATCAGCATTTACCAGACAATTCTGTCTGGCTTAAATTCTGGTAGAAAGCATTTGTAACACATCATAATAGAAAATTAGAGAAGAAATTGGGTTGGACCATAGGCATAGGAGAAGTAGGCCATTAGAAGTAGGCCTTTCAGCCCATCAAATCTGTTCTTCCATTCAATGAGATCATGGCTGATCTGATTATCCTCAACTCCTCTTTCTTGCCTTTTCCCCATAACCGTGGATTTCCTTACTGATTAAAAACCTGTCTATCTCAGCCTTGAATATACTTAATGACCCAGCCTCCATGGTAAAGAATTCCACAGATTGACTACCCTCAGAAGAAATTCCTCCTCATCTGTTTTAAATGAGATTACTCTGAGATTATGCCCTCTGGTCCTAGACTTTCCCACAAGGGGAAAAAATCCCTCAACATCTACCCTGTTAAACCCCCTAAGAATCTTATATACTTCAATAAGGTCGCTTCTCATTCTTCTAAATTCCAATGAGTACAAGCCCAACCTACTCAACCCCTCTTCATAAGAAAATCCCTCGATCCCCAGGATCAACCTAGTGAACCTTCTCTGGACTGCTTCCAATGCCAGTATATCTTTCCTTAGCTAAGGAGGCCAAAATTGTTCACAGTATTCCAGATGTGGTCTAACTAGCGCCTTGTATAGTTTTAGCAAGCCTTCCCTATTTTATACTCCATTCCCTTTGAAATAAAGGCCAGCATTCCATTTGCTTTACCTATCACCTGAACTTGTATGCTAGCTTTTTGGGATTCATGCAAGAGGACCCCCAAATCTCTCTGTGCTGTAGCTTTCTTCAGTCTTTCTCCATTTAAATAATTTTCAGCTTCTCTATTCTTCCTGCCAAAGTGCATAACCTCACATTTTCCCCACATTATATTCCATCTGCCACGATTCTGCCTACTCACTTAACCTGTCTATATCCCTCTGTAGACTGTGTCATCCTCACCACTTGCCTTCCCATCTAATTTTGACACTCTAAGCAGATTGTGCTATTGTCAGTATACTACAATTAAAATAAATGGACAAGAGAGCAACTATTTTGTTTGACTTAAATTTGTCCTTGAGCATTGTAAATATTTTCCACTTTTTCTGCAGAAACAAATTCCAGATAAAGCCGAAGCCTTAAAAAGTTAATGTCTGCATAAAGTTTGTAAGCGATTTCACTTATTCAGAAAAAGTTAGTGGTCTGTGAGAAAAAACTGCCTTTATGTACTGTCTGTCCTTCTTTAAAACAGAAGGATAATAAGTAAAATGACTTTGTGCAGTACGCCATTTTGGAATGTAATTTTCCCCATGCAATCAAATTGTTACCTCCATTTATTGCAGCTGCTGTCTATATGGAAAGCATTTTCCCAGGGCTCATAAGTTCACTGTTGGAGGTATAAATGCTTTCTCAGTACGTCACACCCAGCAGCTCAGTATTCCTAACAGACTAAATCAGTCATCGCTAGGGGGAGGGAGGGAGAAATTCTCTCATATTCCAGCAACATCACCCACTACCAGAAAAGATTTAATTTGTCAAACCCACTGCTCATACTGGCTCAGCTCCTAAATACTCTTTTCACATTCGTCCACTAACCTACCCGCCTCCTTTTCCTGTAAACACTTCCTTTTCAACTTTGACTTAAAGGGTAAACATGAGACAGACCAATAATCTAAGTGCTACTGTTGGAAAGTCTGTCTTTTTTAAAAAAATGTCATTTCATTGGCAGGCAGTAATGGCTCCACTCCACACAGCATTGCCGACCAGGAATCAGATTTCATTTCTGGCTGCCAAACGTATCCAGGTTACAACAGTCTTCAATTGTGCCAGGAAGCAGCAACAATTTCCCTGTCTCCATTAACCATTTCAGAGTAGGATGTCTAAAATTAAAAATAGCTGCACTGACAATAACACAATCTAACTGCTCAGAGTATCCGACCCCATTTCTTTTCTAATTTTCTATCATGGCATGTTATGAATGCTTTTGACCAGCATTCAAAAACATTTAAGAAGTGTGTACAGCCATCATTTATTGAACATTATCAAAGTGATTGGCCAATCAGATTTGCCCCCTTACACTGCTGACAACAGTCAAACAGTCCTGATTATGTGCAATTTGGATCATTGATTCAAAGTCAGCATTTAAAAAAGGGTGAGGTATCAAAAATAGCTCCAAGTTATTTTATAAAATGTTTCTATCAGTTTCATTCTTGAACCATTTTCTTTCAACCTTTGAGTTTAGAACAGGGTTTTACAAGCATTATTAAAAATTGATAGAAGTAGAGAATTACAAGCATTAAATTGGATTGCCAACCCTCCAAAATTGTCCTGGAGTCCCTAGGAATTTAGGATTAATTGCCTGAACATCAGAATTAATATTTTTGGGGCATTGTGTTTTTATTTTACATATCCATTAAAGATTTTCACTTTATTAGCTGTAAAGGTACTGGAGAAGGGAGCAGAGGGAAGGAGAGGCTGTTTGACCTGGCAAGTCAGTCGGAGTAGGAGGTAGCTTAATGAAACCTTCGGGAATACATCCAATCAGAGCTAGTAAACTGAGTAATGAGTCAAGAACTGCCTTCCCAGGATAAAGCTCTGAAAGCCATAGAGCTTGCCTGGAAAACACACAGTACTGTTGGGATAGTCACCCTCGGCTTGGTCAAGCCACCTCACTGAAACGTAGGGCCACTTGAGTCTGTCCACAAATCTGACATGCTCATCTCCACATGGTTTTAACTCAGCAGAAAAAAAAAACAAAATGAAGTTACATTTCTATAGTGCTCCTAAACACACACACAAATATCCAAGTGTTCTCCAGGGCAAAAATAACGGATACCAAGTAGGAAGGAGATGAAGAGGAGGAGGATTGGAGAGGTGACAAAAGCACAGCAGAATGGAAGGGTATTTAGGCTTCCCACAACTTACTTCTGGTACCTACCCCCACCAGCACCCCCCAACCCCAAACAAGGATCTATTCTTGTCCCTATTTCTCATTTACATGCTGCTCCTTGGCAACATCATCTAAAGCTCAGCATCAATTTTCACACCAACGACACCTCAGTCCTAACTCACCAGCACCTCTCCTAACTCCTTCATTGCTGCAAATTATCAGTCTGCTTATCAGGCATCCAAATACAGGATGAGCAGAAATTTCATCCAATTAATTATGAGAAGACTGAAGCCATTGTTTTCAGTCCTTAGTTTAGACTCCCTTACCTAGCTATTGACTCCATCCCTTCTCCCTGGTAACAGACTGGAATTAAGCCAGTTTGTTCGAAACCTGGTGTGTCACATTTGACCCCAGGGTGAGCTTCCCACCTCATTCATACCATTAACAAAACCCCATAACAAAACCTTCATAACGCAGGTTGACATCGCCCCATCTCAGCTCATCTGCTAAAAAAAACAATCATCCAATCAACTTTTGCTGCCTCTAGACTTCATTATTCCAGCACACTCCTGGCTTGGGGGAGGCAGTAGCATAGGGGACTCGTAATCCAGAGACCCAGGATGACGCTCTGGGGGTTCACGCCTGGGTTCGAATCCCACCATGGGAGATGAGGGGAAATCTGGAATTAGAGGTCGAATGATGACCATGAAACCAACGTTGCTTGTCGTAAGAACCCACCTCGTTCACCAATTCCCTATAGGGAAGGAAATTTGCCTGGTGTGACTCCAGACCCACAGCAATGTGAATGACTCTTAAATGCCCTCAATAATGACCTAGCAAGCCACTCAGTTATATCAAACTGCTAAAAAGGAATGGCATCGACTTAGGCACGGGAAACGAAAGCAGCCCCGTCAACCCTGTAAAGTCCTTACTAACATCTGGGGGCTTGTACCAAAATTAGGAGACTAGTCAAGCAACAGGCTGATATTACCTGTAAGGCATGATTCCATGAGTACGCCACCATCACCATCCCTGGGTATGTCCTGTCCCACCAGCAGAACAGACAGAGCAGAGGTGGCAGCACAGTGGTATACAGTCGGGAGGGAGTTGTTCTCAACATCGACTTCAGGCCCCATGAAGTCTCATGGCATTAGGTTAAACCTCCTGCTAATTACCATGTAATGCCACCCCCACGTAATCCTTCATGCCGAACACCATTTGGAGGAAGCACCGAAGGCTTCAAGGGCACAGAATTTACATGTGGGGGACTGGAGTGGTAGCGCTGACCAAGTCCTGAAGGACATAGCTTTAGACTGGGTCTGCAGGAAGTGGTGAGTAAACCAAGAGGGAAAAACACCAACCTGTCTGCTGCAGATATATTTGTCCATGACAGTATCAGTAGGAGTGACCACCGCACACTCCTCGTGGAGAAGAAGTCCCGTCTTCATATTGAGAATACACACCATGATGTCGTGTGGCACTACCATCGTGCGAAATGGGATAGATTTCTCAGATCTAGCAACTCAAAACTGGGCAACCATGAGCCATCAACTGCAGCAGAACTGTACTCTACCACAATCTGTAACCTCATAGCCTGGCATGTCCCCCACTCTACCATTATCACCAAGTGAGGGGATCAACTCTGGTTCAATAGAGTGTGCAAAAGGGCATGCCAGGAGCAGCGCCAGGCATACCTAAAAATGAGGTGTCAACCTGGTGAAGCTACAACATAGGACTACTTGCATGCCAAACAGCAAGTGATAGACAGAGCTAAGCGACTCCACAACCAACGGATCCGATCTGAGCTGCGCAGTCCTGCCACATCAAGTTGTGAATGATGGTGGACAATTAAACAACTCACTAGAGGAGGAGGCTCCACAAAGATCCCCATCCTCAATGATGGGGGAGCCCTGTATATCAGTGCAAAAGATAAGCTTGAAGCATTTGCTACAATCTTCAGCCAGAAATGCCGAGTGGATGATCCATCTCGGCCTCATGCAGAGGAACCCAGCATCACAGATGCCAGTCTTCAACCAATTCGATTCACTCCATGTGAAATCAAGAAACGGCTGAAGGCACTGGATACTGCAAAGGCTATGGGCCCTGTCAATAGTACTGTCAATGGGAATCGGGGGAAAACTCTCTGCTGGTTGGAGTCATACCTAGTAAGAAGGAAGATGCTTGTGGTTGTTGGGGGTCAGTTATCTCAGCCCCAGGACATCACCGCAGGAGTTCCTCAAGGTCGTGTCCTAGGCCCAACCAACTTCATCAATGTCCTCCCTTCCATCATAAGGTCAGAGGTGGGGATGTTCGCTGATGATTGCACAATGTTCAGCACCATTCATGACTCCTCAGATACTGAAGCAGTCCATGTCCAAATGCAGCAAGATCTGGGCAACATCCAGGCTGGGCGTGACAAGTGGCAAGTAACATTCACGCCACACGATTGCAAGACAATGACCATCTCCAACAAGACAGAATTTAACCATCGCCCTTTGACATTCAATGGCATTACCATCACTGAATTCCCCATTATCAACATCCTGAGGGTCACCATTGACCAGAAACTGAGCTGGACTATATATATAAATACTGTGGCTATAAGAGCAGGTCAGAGGTTAGGAATCCTGTGGTAAGTAAATCACATTCTGTCTCCCCAAAATCGGTCCACAATCTACAAGGCACAATCAGGAGTGTGATGGAATACTCTCCACTTGCCTGGAAGAGTGCAGCTCCCACAACATTCAAGAAGCTTGACACTAGCTGGGACAAAGCAGTCTGCTTGATTGGCACCCTATCCACAAACATTCACTCCCACTACCACCAACACAGTAACAGCAGCATGTACCATCTACAAGATGCACTACAGAAACTCACCAAGGATCCACAGGCAGCACCTTACAAACCCACGACCACTACCATCTAAAAGGACAAAGGCAACAGACAGATGGGAACACCACCACCTGCATGTTCCCCTTCAAGTCACTCACCATCCTGATTTGGAAATATATCGCCGTTCCTTCATTCTCTGTCGCTGGACCAAAATCCTCGAACTCCCTCCCTAACAACACTGTGGGTGTAACTACACCACATGGGCTGCAGCGGTTCAAGAAGGCAGCTCACCACCACCTTCTCAAGGGCAATTAGGGATGGGAAATAAATGCTGGCCTAGCCAGTGAAGTCCACATCCCTTGAAAGAAAAAAAATTTCTGCCCTCCACAAAACTCTGTTGCCCATGACTTAACTCACAGTAAGGCCATTTCCTTTATCACACCTGTGGATTGCTGACCTTCACTGGCTCTTGTTCAAGCAACAACTTGATTTTAAAATTCTCGTCCTGATTTTCAAATCCTTCCATGGCCTTGACCATCCCTAACTGTGTGACCTCTTCCAATCCGACAATCCTCAGAGATATCCACTTTCCTCTAATTGTGGCCACTTGTGCATTCCCAATCATAAATGCTCCACTATTGGTGGCCGTGCCTTCAGTTGCCTCAGCCCCAAACTCTGGAATTGCTTCTCTAAACCTCTATCACACTTTCCAAAACCTACTCTTTGGCCAACCCTTTGGTCAACTGACCTAATAGCTCATGTCATACTTTGTTTTATAATGTATCCATGAAGTGCCTTGGGATATTTTATTACATCAAAAATGCAATATAAATGTAAGTTGTTGCTGTTGTAGTTTGGAAAATGGAGGGAGGCAACTAGCTGGAGGGAGTTTGAGGGCAGAAGCTTGGTGGCTGAAGGAGCAGCTCCAATGGTGAAGCAAAGGGAGAAGGAGACGAGAAGTAAACGGTGCTCAAATCAGAAAATAGAAATGAAACACTTGCATTAATATAGTATCTTTCACAACCACAAGACATGCCAAAGTGCTTTACAGCTAATTAAGTACTTTTGAAGTGAAATTTCTATGGTCCCCTGCACTCCAAAATAGAGCCCGGGAGTCTTTTATACCACTTGGGGTCTCGATTTAACATGTCACCTGAGAGATGATTGACAATGCAGCACTCTCTCCGTGTTGCACGGAACTGACAGTTTTCACTTTTTATGCTTATATCCTGGATTGGGACTGGAAACCACAAATTTCTGATCAGAGGCTAAAGCGCAATCAAGTAGACACAACTGAAGGAAACCTCTGAAGTCAGGTTGGGGCAAGGCCTTGGATCAACATGGAAAGCACGCAGCAATTTCAATTTGTCACTGATCTCATGAAGATGACATAATGCAGGCACCCACCTTTGTGCAAACGAAAACATGAATCTCGGCATTCTGGATGAAACCTTTTCCTTTCAAAACTGGTTTCTGTGGCTGGGAAGTTTTAGTTCTGTTAAGTGCAAGAAAATCTGCTATACTACTGATACTGGGAGGGCAAGAAGGCCTAAGCCATTCAGCCAAGAAATATTAACGGCATTGTCATTACAGCCACTACTTTCACTGACAGGAGAAAAATCCAAAAAGGTTGTATCTCTACTTCTTAATCTGAAGAAAAACTCCATGAACTGGTTCCTGTAAATCAAGGGGCTCCAATTTATGTCTTTACGCTATGAAATTATTTATTTCACCAGTAAATGTTGTTTGAAAATTCATAGTACAAATGAATGGGTAGGACAAAAAAAAAAGGCAAAGCAGAAAAGAAACAATATTTTTTTATAAGTATTTGCCAAGTGATGACATTAATACCTCAGAGGTTTCCTTACAAGTAGCATAACCCCACAGGGCTATACTGCTCCGCAACAAGATGACTTGCATCACCACCACCAAGGTGGCAAAAACATATATAGAAACATGTTAGCATTACTAGTCAATGGTCTGGTTAACTGGCATCGGGACACTTCATATGCACCATATTCAACACAGCGGTAACAGCTCAACTCAGCATTCAAAAACATTATCGAGTTTCATAATATGCACACTCCTAGTTTCCTTGTGAAATTTGTGAAGTAATTTTGCACATTCCTAAAGATGGCTAAAAATGCAATGATTGAAAACAAACCTCCATGAATTAGGGAATACTTGGGACAAAAGCGAATCTTATATACAATGACAGATTTGAACAGGCCAAATCAATTTTCATTACCATATTGCACAAACGAACATTAACAATTTAAACTGTAGTTCAAAGAAATGCTTATGAAACAAAAGTAGAAGCAATGTTAGCATCAACTTTGCACCGATGGATACAAGGTCATTCTTAATGTGTGTTTTTGATTAAGAGTTGAAAACTAGTACTTATTGCTGAAAGGTTCATAGCACAATATGCCCAAACTCATTTCACAAAACACCAGAATGCAAACCCAGATCTCAGGTGGGGCAAGACACTTAGCTAGTCTGGTTTGCTTTTTGGCATCCTTAAAAATTGGAATTCAGTTGCAGTTCTTATAAATGTTAGCATGGCGCAGTGGTGCTTTAGATATTGCTAGAAAAAAGATTTCAACAAAATGTACTAGGATATCTTTGTTAATGCTATCAACTTCACTATCTGTAAAATGGAACAAACTGCCCCATTGCAAACACAAGGTGTCATTAAATCAATAACGAAGGTTGTCACCAAACACACTATTCGAGTAAAGAGCAAAGTAAATGCTGTTCAATGGCATCTATTACGTAAATCACCTCAGCTACTAGAGACAGCCCAACAGAAACACTCAGGAATAAACAGTATTAAGTAAACAGGCAAAGTTACCTAATTGGTAAAAAAAAAGACATCAGAAAATCCAAAACTCTCTCCAGTACAAGCTCCATACTGCAGCACTGGCCTGGGTCAGCAAAACATTGCTTCCATGCTATGCTTCACACTAAGCATATACTGTGTACATCAGCTAAAAGATCTCAGATTTCTCAAAGAAATGGATGACTGAACAATATACAGTTCTTCCTGCATCTAAACATCTGCATTTATGGGACATATTTCCAAGCGAGCACGTTATCAGAGGCCTCAAAAGGGAGAAGTGACATGAGAAGCTCTATTGCTGGCACTGATATGGATTTCCTGCAGAACCTCCATTATTCCTGGCGTGAAGCAACTCTTGCAGTGTTGGCTCAAGAGGTAATATTGCAGAGGATTGATAGGCTCCACATAGCTCTCTGATGCTATATAAATTGGAGTAGAGCATTTGTGGCCTCTGACATGCAGTAAACCTTCATTGCTCTGTATAACTTTAGACTGTACTAAGTCCAGGACCAGCTGTTTTTGCCACTGTTTATCCTTGCACAGATCAGATATCATTACCCAGTCAAAGAGCTGAACCAAAGCTACCGGCTCACGTCACAGTTGGTTTAAGTTTACTAACTCTCAGGTACTGAAGCAGTTTGTGAAAGCACAAAGTTCCTCCTCAGGATTTCAAGTGCATTCTACCATACCAAAGTACATGATCATGCATCTTATTGAATCAAAATTATTAAAACATTGCAGGATTTATGACATTAAAAAAAAATTGCTCCCACACATTCTCTCTCAAAATAAAATATATAAATTTGTTTAAAAAAGTTTTCAGAGTTTAAGGTTTATCAATTTTCACTCAGAAATAAATGAATGAAACATTAAATCTGAGTGTTGCAAACAGGCTTTCCACGGGTGGTGAAGCATCGAAAGAACACTGAACGAAATGAATAACACATAGGCAAATTCCTACTCCCTTAAGTTGCTGGTCTCAGCTACAGGGAGGGTAGGAGATTTGCCATCCATGAGTGAAGAAAGTAAATGGAAAACACAACCAGGGAACAGACAGATAAACGGAATGCCCCAGACCATATTGGCAATAGCATGGGAGGATGCCCCCAAGGCATGTTCAATGATGATCTGTAATCAGCATCAAGGCAATATGCAAGATTGGCCTCAGGAAACTCAAGTAGACAGTCTTGGCTCTTTCACCCACTAAAAGTACAACAGTAATCAGAAATAAGTAAAATGGGGAAGTCATAGGCTTTTATGGCCATAGGAAGGGGAAAAAAAGTGAACACAGAAAAGTTCTCATTACAAATCACGATTTATTAACCACTGCATATTCATGCATTCAGGAAAGGATCAAAGTCACCTCTAGTGCCCCATTGTTGAATAACCCACCAACTACCAGGATTAAGCAGTAATTTGGGCAATTGATCCAAGTAGGAGGGAGGAGAGTCGGTGCCAGTGTCAAATTCAACGAAGAGTCACTTTCTTCAGGGAGTGGGAAAGGAGTTTGATTCCAGAGGTCCTTATTAATTCCCCATTTCTTCAGGCAACAAGCCAGCCATTGTTGGAAAAATAACCCAGGGATATCATTTTCTTCAGCGATTTGATCCCTTTTTCAAAGTGCCAAATGCCTTGGTCCCACAGTACTACATGCCAGTGGTGTGTGCAAGATGCTGGAAATTCCCTACCCTCTCCCAAATGTATCTTTTGGAAAGCACAGCTCCATTCTTTCCAGTTCCATCATGATATTGCTTGAAACCACATACCTTCATAGACCAACTAGACTGCAAATTCTGCATTGTGAGCCATATTAGCAAAGCTAAATAGAATGAGCTATATTATAACCTGGAGTACAGTAAGCAGTTCTGGGACCACACATTAAAGGAGGATATATCAGCCTAGGAAGAAAAGCAACACAAATTTACCAGAATGACACCTGGACTCTTGGGGTTAAATTACAAGGTAAGATTGCACAAACTAGGTTTCTATTCCCTGGAATTTAGATGGTCAAAGGTGGTCAGGTCAAAATTTTCAAGAAATCAAAGGGAAATGATAGGGTGGATAGACAAACTATTTCCGCTGTTTGGGGAATCAAGACTAAAAATTAGAGCCAGACCTTTCAGGAGTGAAGTTAGGAAACATTTCTACACGCAAAGGTGGTAGAAATTTGGAGCCTTCCTCTGCAAATGACAGTTTATGCAAGTCAGTTTTTAATTTTAGATCAGTTATTGATAGATTTTTGTTAACCAAAGGCATTAAGGGATAGGTAGATGGAGTTAGGTCGTGGGTCTGTCATGATCTCATCAAATGGCAGAAAAGGCTCGAGGAGTTAACTGGTTTACTGCTGTTCCTATAGGTCTAAATCAGGATTACCAGAATTTTGAGAAAACCGCATCGGATCAGCTCAGAGGTTGATTCTCACACAAACTTCAATAAGCCACAATATAACCAGGGTAAAATCATCTTTTTTTTTTAGACCTTGTCTTCATGTTTAGAAGAACACAGCTGAACAACTGTCTTTTAAACGCTAGTAACAAGATGACAGGACTATGGACCGGTTGCTCACATGAAAATGGCAACTTTATTCAAACAACGACAAGCAGAATTCGACTTTGTCCGAGCAATGTGGTACAGGGCCAGGAGTAAACTGAATGCAGACAACTCTCCTCTAAGAACATGCACCAATGTTAAAACAGTATTGCCAGTATGACCACAGAATTAAACAAGCAATTGCGCGCATTAGATTTATAATATTTTTAAAAGCAATCACACTCGCATAGAGCACAAGGTCAGCATAGAAGGGGCAGATGTTCTGCCAATCATCCAGGTGTGATTTGTGAATTACAAAGAAATCCACTTTTATGTGCAATGGGGTGGAAAATAGCGGGGGGCGGGGGCAGCCTCCAAGTGCTACATCAGACCTTTAGTTCATTCACAGTAACATTAGCAAGATTTGCTCTAAAAAAGAAATGGCACAAATTCACGTTCTTACATTGAATAACTGTGTGTTTAACTAGGATGGTGATTTGATTAATTTGATTCTCACAAATCACTAAAATTGTGTTTTCAGCATGACAGGCATACATTCGGGCAATGGCTGTCATTTTGTATGAGAGGTTAAAATTGTATGAGCATTTCTGTACGAGGAAGCACATTACAGTTTTGATATGCAGCAAATGAATGAGTGCAAGTAAGCTGCAACCAGATGTCTGCTTCACAAACATGGAACAGATGCTTCTAGAATATACTGGGGCTCAAGATATGGTCCTGACTTTTAACTCATTTTGGCCATATTCCAACAAATGCCATTCAAAAGTCTGAGCACACATCCCATACTATCAAGAACATAAAAATGTGTCATCTGTTTAAAAAATGCTGCTAAAACATGTTTACCATGAACAATATTAAAATTATACTGCTCCCCACGTTTGAATACAACAATATAGGTGCACTGCATTATGTCCATCACATCAGAACCACAAATATCAAATTATTTTCTCTAAAATATCAGGAAACGAGTAGCTGAGCATGAGCGTGTGTGTCTTGCCTTCTTCACTGAGGATAGTGCAGATGTACGGCTAACCTGAGCTGAGAGAGGATTATTCTCTGCCAAGTGGTGAGTTGCTGCCTTTAATTTGGTTCCATAATCAAGTTCAGCTTCAATATATCCTAATGCTTATATTTGATAGTTTTACACTGGGTTAAAAAAATTGCTTGGAAGGGCTTTGTAAAACCCTCCCAACCACAGCCAGCATACTGATTTTGCATTAATACTGACAAGATACAGGGTCCAACTGGAGGGATTAGGCTAATTTTGCACTTGCACTGGCTGCATATGTTATTTAAAAATATTAGCACTTGTTTTCACTACAGCTGATTCTCCATGTTGAGCCAGACAAAGGAATAGTTTTGCCACAAAATCAAATGTCTGCAGGCAATTCATTTTATGCATCACCAAGGGTCAAGTATCAAGGGATGCACATTTTCTGCACTGGGCCTGACTTATTCCTAATTTACTTTTCCAAGCAGATCTTGGCACTAGATGGGAATGCTGTCAAACTAAATTTCTGTTTGGAACACTGAATTTTCCAGCTTTAGGATTCTAAACTGGCGGGGCATGGTATAAATTCTGAACTCTTGCCATGATGTGGTTGTGCGCACCCTGACACAATAACTCACGATGGGATAGATGCAAAACAAAAACATTTTTAGGCCAATCCCACACAGTAGCCAGAGGTAACTGCTATACAGGAGGGAGGGACAGTGAACAGCTCTCCACCCTACCATCTCCAAAAAAAACACCTCCAGCATAAATCTGGGCAATTTTCCAAGTCAGCAGGAACAAATATGAACTTGCTGACAAATGAAACATAATCAAGCATCTTTGCTTAAAAATTGCTGCAGACAGGTTGGTCCATCACAGTATAGTCAGTGTGGTAAAAAGAAACTCGAGTGCGCTGATCACCCCCTACCATCTGCTAATATATATATATATATACACACAACAGGCAAGACCAGCATTTATCAAGTGACAATCTGCAACTAATTGTTTGTCTGTTACATAAATGTAGACAGTAAAACCTTGTCCAAGTTATGTTATATTTAAAACAGATTCTACCTTTGGCTCTGACCTTATTAGGTATATACAGATTTTAGTAATGTGGCCATATTCTTATATAACACTGGTACTGGTAGAAATAACACGAGATTCAACGCTTAAAACAATGGAAAAGTTACAGGTAATTCATCAGGTAAACTAAACTCCAGAGACTGCATTTTTATCACCCATATTATACTGGTTTAAAAAAAGGTCAAGCGAGAACACTTCCTCTTCCTGTCCTCTCTCCATTAACAATGAAAGCATCACCTGCACAACACCGAATTTTAAAACAAAACCATTACAAATGCATGTACAGCAGTGTTGTGTGACTAAGATTAAAAGATCTGCCTCGCAGCTACGTCCCAGAATTTCAAAATGTTAAGGAACAGCTTTTTCAGTGTCACTTAAGGACTTTGATGATGGGTTAATAGTCTAAAGGTTAGGGACTTGCATGAGTGGTGCCTTTTTCAGAATCTCTCCCCTTTTTTCTGGATATCCTAATTGAACTGCAGCAACACTGCCTTTTAACAGACAAATCCATCTATAGGCTCCGGCCAGGCACAAATTAAAGCAGGCTATCCACACAGGGCATCATTAATCTGTGGTGAGCCGGTTGTCAAAAATACCACAATCTGCCTTGATTCTTTTCATGAATTGGATTGGCAGAGACAATTCTGGGCAAAGATTTTGAAACTTGTACCAGCAAGTCAGAGATTTCATTGCAATTAAATCCTCACACAACAATTCTAACAATGATGCCTTGTAAATTAACCTAATGAACATCTGAAAACCAACTCTACAGAGCACAAGAAAAAGCATAAGAATACATGAAAAGAACAAGAAACATTCAAGGATAAGGGCTGCATGCAAATTCTCCCAACCTAGTGTCCAATTGCATTTTGAACACCCCTAAAGTCTTTTACCTCAAATTCACCCAACCTTTCAATAATACTTTTAATTAAATAGCCCAGCTCTTCCAGTCTCAGAGGCTGCACATCTCCCCCAAGATGAGATACAGGATCCCTCGGAAGTTCCAACACATTGACTCTATAGGAACTGTCCAAGAAGTTTGAATTTCCAACGGGCAATTACCCTGCTCCTTGAGAACTTCTAAAAATGTCTCCAACTTGGAGTTAGATAGAAAAATTCTAGTCTAACTCGTGGGTATCTATGCAACTGGCCACCCCCTCCAACCCCCTGACCACCTCCCTGACCCAACCTCACCACCCTACCCTACCCACTTGCCACCCTACCCCCTTCTGTGATTTCCTAGGTAGGCCCATTGCTTGGAGGCTATCCTTAATAACAAGGTTAAATACCAGTGTAGCTGGCCTCACCTGCATGTTTTTCAGAGCTTTTATGCCCTTCATTATTTAAGGTGCAAAGCCTGACAGAATATTTCTAGTACAATCTGACCAAAATCTTCAATAAAAGTCTTCACTTTGAACTCGCTGGTCCGAACAATACAATCCAAACACCAATTGTTGTCCATATAGCCACCTCACAGCTTGTGCATTTTTAAAATAAGTGATCAACTATTATTGTCACCATGTAGGTCTGTTAATCTACAACACTTATTGCTTACACCTTGTGATAGAAACTATGCCTGCAGTTAAAGTATAGGACATCAGCAGGAGTACTATCATCCTGGTCACTTCCACAATAAATTTAATTAGGTCAGCAAGAAAGGACTTGGGTTTCCTAGTTATTCAGGGAGTCAGTACTAGCCATGGCTTTGGGAAATAATGACTAACACTGTCTCCAGGTGAAGTGGCACTAGAAGACAGGCATAATTAGACCAGGATGCACAAACAATTTATTCCCCACTTCACAGTCTTAAATTATACATGATACTCAGAAGTATAGAGGAACAGAGGGACACTGGAGTCCATGGGCACAGACCCCTGAAGGTAACAGGGCAGGTAGATTAGATTAAGGCAACATATAGATGCTTCCTTTTACTCGTCAAGGCAGAGAGTACAAGAGCAGGAAATTATGCTAAAACTGTATAAAACATAGTTAACCTATAAAAACAGCACTATGCACAATTCTGGTCACAATACAGGAAGGATGTGATCACACTGGACAGGGTCCAGTGGAGACTGGGATCATTTTACATATGTAAATATTTTCTTTGAAACGGAGGAGACTAAGGAAAGATTGATCTGAGGTGTACAAAATCATGAGGGATCTAGATTAGTAAGGAAGGGCCTTTTTCCCTTAGCAGAGGGATCGATAACCAGGGCATCGATTTCAAGTAATTGGTAAAAGGATTAAAGCAGAATGGAGGATAATTTTTTTGCACCCAGAGGGTGTTGAGGCCTGAAAGGGTAGCAGAAACACTCACCACATTTAAAAAAAATGAACAAAATGAAATGAAAGGAACTTGCTGTAGTCCCAGAGGACAATAAGTTGCTCTCTCAACAGAGACGACTGGTGGTGAGTTTACCTTGAGGGTCATCACACCTCAGGCGAGGGGTGAAGCTGGGTGACCTCGGCCGGTATAGGGATTGAACCCGTGCTGCCGGCGGCACTATCACAAACCAGCCGTCCAGCCAACTGAGCTAATTGAACCCCTATAGATTACAGCACTCCAAGTGCATATCCATGTTACAACTGAGCTGTATTGTTTCTGGACTCTATCTTTAAACTTAGGGTAGATGAGGTATGTAAACTGCTCTGAATTCTGCCTGACAGTAACCCTGCGAAGTTTAATTGTTAGAGAACAAAGGAAGACTTAGTTCAGACTTAGTTCGTTTTACTGGGAAGTTGATGCAAGGAAGTTGACGCTTGGGCACAATGGCAGCAGTTTCTGAGTTTACCATGAGTGGTTTCTGAGTCTCCCAAAGTCCCAAAAAGCTGTTGTAGATATTAGGTTGCAAACCGTTGAGCAGCAAACTATTCATTTACTTCTAAGATGGGAGAGTGTTGAGGTCAAGAATAGATAATCAACATCTTTGCCTGGTTGCAAGGTTAATGTGTTTCACATTGCCATGGGAAAGAGGGCTGGGGAAAACATTTTTTGAGATCAGGTTATAGGCTTCCCTACAAATCAATGAATGTCACAGACAAGATATCAATTCTGTGCGGTCAGCAGAGAGAAAAGACTGTGACTGCGAGCTACCACAGCTAGGTGCAAGCAGGTGATGGCCTCTTGTCAAAGAGACACATCTAAGCATTCTGGGAGATTTGCCCTGGTGTAGCTAGGGGGAAGAATCATCATCAGAACAGGTTTTACTACTGGTGGTGGATTTAAGAAACCCTCCAAAAACTAAGGAAATGGTCTGGAGACAGTCACTTGAAATTACTACTCAGTGCAACAGGAATATGGGAACCCACTGTGGACCATTTGCGATAAGGACTATAATTCTGTGTAAAGTGCAATGTATGATATGTATAAAGACAGAAATGTTCCTCTCTATAGTTTAAAGTTCAAGTTGCCTACGAGAAGAAAATAATGTTTAGTAAGAAGTGCTCTTAGTTATTTGTTGCAGTAAAAGTATTACCATGTGAAATCTTGACGTGTCATTCTTTCAACTACGAACTGGAAGCTTGAATTTCTTTTTAGAAGTCATCCGTCTCTATAGGGATCAAAAAGCCTTCAAGATCATGAGCTGGAAAGTGGAGTTAGGCTGGGTTGCTCATTTTCAGCTGATACAGACACGCTAAGCCAAATGGCCTCCTTCTTTGTCATAAGTTTCTGTAGTTCTTTTGTCTTAATTTTTGTATAATGCTGTGATATAACTAAATGGCAAAATTGTGGGCAGTTTGGGAGTAGCAAAGCTGGCTGGAAGGTATGTGTTTCCCCACAGCACAGACAAGGGGATCCAAACCTGCACTGCTACCACCTATAAGGTGGTAATCAGAACATGAAAGTTTACCCAGGTCATTTCCATTATAAACATGAGCACAAAAATTCACTGACGAAAGGCTGATACTAAAGTGAAACAAAAACATGAACCAGAAATAAAGTTGTGTAGACGGCAAGTGCCTGGTGTCGTCAGATTTTCAATATGTTGCAGATTTAAAGTAGGGGAAAGCAAGCCTTTTCAGAACGGATTACTCTTGGCAATAGCTTTGTCAAAATTATAGATTGAAAGCATGAAACTGTTCTAAAGCTGCAGCTATTTATTCTGTTTTTTTAAACCTGTCTCCAGTACCTCACACAGGATGAGAGCGTAACAATAACAATACAACAGTTGTAGGAATACAATTTCTCAACCATGATAAAAATATGATTGATTCAAATATGGCAAACTAGCACACAAGCATTTAATAAGTTTCCCTGTTCAAAAGCAAAGACCAAACCTTCCTAGAACCACCAATGAATGAAAAAACATCAGTGTAATATAAGGTGCTGTTATGTTGTAACCTGTCTTGCTGTCCACTTTGTGTATATGAAGCCCATGTTTAAAACCCGCTAAATGACCTAGTTACTGAAATTTCTCACTCCATCCTAGCGACGCGATGAAATAACTGTACAAGCAAATGGAAAACTGAGTCACAATAGGAGAATGCAGTGAGGTTTAAATTGTCAACTGGAATTAACTTTAAATCTCGATTATTTCAGTTGTTGAAATCTGAGCAATTACTTACATTTAATTACTGATGGGGGGGAAAAAAATCCTGTTGGTACTTTACAGAGGCATAATCAAAAAAAAGGACACCAAGCCAGAGGTAGTGGTATTAGGAGGAGTGACAAAACTGGGCAAAGATGTGGGGAGGGTCGAGTAAGAGATGGGGAGGTGGAAAGATGGAGTGGTTTAGGGAGGGAATTGCAGGATTTAGGACCCGAGTAGCTGAATGCACAGCCACTAGTAATGGTGAAGGGTGGTGGTGGTGAAGAATGAATGAACAGAGGCCTGTGTCAGACAGCTGACCAAACAAAATACTAGGCCTGCAAGTCATATGAAGCAAACATTTAACCCTCTCATTGGCTGTACAGGAAAAATACAAAGCCTCAAAAAAATTCAGAGCATGACAAATAGATTAAAATTACTTTAAAAATTGCTAAGAAAAACAAATTAGATAACTGATAACAGGACTGTATTCATCAAAACAAGTCTCAGAAAAAAAATTCTACCAACCAGATCAACTTAATAATTTGCTATGCAGCCAAAAACCTCAAATACCCTCAAGACATGACAAACTCCCTTAAACAAAAGCATGGTTTCCAAGACCTTCTAATTCAAGGCCAACATGTGCTTTACAAATACATTGGTTGCATTCTTTCTTGTTGGATATGGTCAGTGTTCGGCACTTTGTGTGGTGCAAGTGTTACCCACCTATCAGCACAAGCCTGAATGTTGTCTAGGTCTTGCTGTATGCTGGTACAGACTGCTTCAGTATCTAAGGAGTTACAATTCATATTGAACACTTTGCAGTTATCAGCGAATATCCCCACTTCTGCCCTTATGTTGAAGAGGTCATTGACAAAGCAGCTGAGGATGACTGGGCCTAAGACACTACACTGAGGAACTCCTGCAACAGCGTCCCAAGACTCAGATAATTGGCCTCAAAAAACCACAACCATCTTCCTTTGTGCTAGGTACGACTCTAACTAGTAGAGTTTCCCCCACTGAGTGTGGCTCTTTTATGCCACACTCAGTCAAATGCTGCCTTGATGTCAGGCACAGTCACACCTCATCTCTTTTGTCCATGTTTGGACTAAAGCTGAAATGAGGTCTGATGCCGGATGGTCCTGGCAGAACCCAAAATGAGCACTGGCGAGCAGGTTATTGCTGTGTAAGTGCCACATATGCCATTGTATTGGCATAATTTAACACTATTTTTTTTAAATTCAGAACATTGTTGCATGGCATTCACACATTCAAATGTGAGGTGGCACATGCTCAGATCTTAGCTATGCCACTGTGGAGGAGGAATAAATTGAAGGAGTATGGGGAAGGTAAATTACAGTACATCACTCTCGCCTTGCACATTTTGGTGGCTGATTATTGGACACCAGTCACAATCTGGCAATATGCTACCCATAGACTCTTACCAAGGTTAGTGCATGGCATTGAGAGATTCAGTTAGAAAGCAAAATCCAGGTGCAAAAACATAAGCAATAATATCCTTTGCATAAGAACATGAGTCATAGATCCATTGGTAAATTTTATCCTAGACAATTCTACAGTGACAGTAGTTTGGTTCAAATCACAGGAGAGTGGCACCTATCTAACAGCTCCCTACACTCCAGCTAAAATCAGTTCATTTATCCTGGTGGCAGAATCATAGACATGCAAAAAAACGGTCTCAGGAAACTATAAACCAACAGATTTTAGATAAAAACTGATTTTTTAAAAATTGATTTAATACATTTAAATTCATTGAAATTAAACTGCTAAATGGATGTTTAAATGGATTTTTGAACGGTGGGGTGTGCCAACTGAATTCTGTTGCACATATTCTAATTTTCAAACAAAATTATGCATTTAACAGGGTTCAACTGTGTTCCATCTATATAGTTGTCTCTAGGTAAATGCATAACTTATTTGATAGGGGCCTCTAACCATTGACCAGGTTAAACTGGGTCTTATTGTCAAACAAGTGTGAACCACTGTCAAATGATACTGTACTTGTAACCAAAAAAAAGCTAGTAAAATTGCAAATGTGTTTATTTTTGAAGTGCCAAAAGCAATCTAGGCCATATTGTCATGCCAATTACACAGGTAACATCTCCAGTCCAACAAAGTTACATTTTACCTTTATTACAAGTATATCTCTTGTCTAACTCTTATTTGTTCTTGCTTCCCCCATCTGGGCAACAGTGCCATGAGTGCCTGGCACATGTGTCAGACAGGGAGTATTTCCTGGTTATTTGACGGCTTGGGATATCATAGCTGAACCTGACTTCATCCAATAGTCATGCATGCACACTTCCAGCAGGTGCTGCTGCACAGTGATCAGTATGTAGGAGTACCATCCAATTTTCCCTTTCTAAAACCCTGGGCACCGAGCTTTAGTACTCCCATCATCTACTCTGTAAACCCTGCCAAGGGTTATGGAAACATTTGAAAAGGATTACCATTTCTGTTTAACATGGGGCTTTTGAGCAAGAACATGGATGTCAAAATCTTTTGCATGTTTTAGCTACCTTTGGTCAGTCAGGTCAGATCTTTTATTTTGTAAATATATTTCAGCGCCATTCAATATTTAACTGAAGGGCTTCAGTTACAAATTTTATTGATGGTTGGCTCTCCATCCTCTCCCAAAATTACCCCAGAACACCTTTTGGAAAAAAGAGCTCAAGTTTTTTTTTTTAAATATCTTTCAATCTGCACACTGTTGGGACTCCAAACATGATAAAACATGCTTCCGTTTGTTATCTGTATAGGTTATTCTCATGCTCGTTGCAGGGTGACATTGTCTCAAGTGTCATACAAGTCAGTAGAGCAAAGAAAGAATTTTTAAAAGGTGGCAATACAAAACAAAAGAAAGAAAAGAATTAAATGAAACAAGAAACAAACAAAAAATAAAAAGCGTCATTCGTTATTTTACTGCTTTTGGAATAAATTCGCTTGAAGGGTATTCACCAAGATAGATTGGGACAAGCAAGCCCTTAATGTTTTCAGATAGCTTAGAAGTATAGTTGGAGTGGGAAATAGAAAAATTCATACTAGAGAAGAAGCAATTCTCATGAAGTTGAGATGAAGGCTCACGATTAGTGCAGTGTGCCTTTGCCTTATATTCATCCTGGGAGCACTCGACACCATAAGACCATAAGACACAGGAGCAGAAATTAAGCCATTCGGCCCATCGAGTCTGCTCCCCCATTCAATCATGGCTGATAAGTTTTTCAACCCCATTCTCCCACCTTCTCCCCGTAACCTTTGATCCCCTTACCAATCAAGAACCTATCGATCTTGGTCTTAAATACACTCAATGACCTGGCCTCCATAGCTTTCTGTGGCAATGAGTTCCATAGATTCACCACTCTCTGGTTAAAGAAGTTTCTCCTCATCTCTGTTCTAAAAGGTCTTCCCTTTACTCTGAGGCTGTGCCCTCGGGTCTTAGTCTCTTCTACTAATGGAAACATTTTCCCCATGTCCACTCTATCCAGGCCTTTCAGTATTCTGTAAGTTTCAATCAGATCCCCCCTCATCCTTCTAAACTCCATCGAGTAGAGACCCAGAGTCCTCAAACGTTCCTCATATGTTAAGCCTTTCATTACTGGGATTGTTCTCATGAACATCCTCTGGACCCTCTCCAGGGCCAGTACATCCGTCCTGAGATATGGGGCCCAAAATTGCTCACAATATTCTAAATGTGGTCTGACCAGAGCCTTATAAAGCCTCAGCAGCACATCCCTGCTTTTATATTCTAGTCCTCTCGAAATAAATGCCAACATTTCATTTGCCTTCCTAACTAACGACTCAACCTGCAAGTTAACCTTAAGAGACACATAAGTGACAAATTTGCAAGAAATGTTGCGTTCTCCAACAATGATACCCGGAACCTTGAGCACAAAATTCAATAAAGAAGTTTCAAATTAATTTTAAAAATCATCACAGCATTTAGAATGCTCATCATTCATGACCACATCAGTAAAACTCCCAATCCCAACCAGAGCAACCAGGAATCTAATTTCTTAGAGATGTTAGGATAATACACATTTCACTGACAAGCTAGATATTGAAAACTGTGCTACTTTTCAGCTTTAAGTTGCAAAAGCGTCAAGTAACTTCACAGAAAATCATATTCAAGATCTAATCCTGAGCTCCATCATACCCCTGGTTCAAGATTTAAAAATTTGAATTTGGTTGCCAAACAATGTTACATTGAACCAATCTGTCAACCACATGCTGGTGTGAAAATTGCATAAAAGGAAGCAACACAAAGTCAGCATCATACCACAAAAACAGAGGCAATACTGCTTACTAGTCAAATACAATTAAGAGCCAACAGCTAAGATACTTTACAGCAATGTCGGCTGGAAGCACATCACTTAATCTTGTTTGGTACAGATCCACCAATGCAACAGCTGATTATGCACATAAAATTTGGAAACTATCAAAAAGCATGAAAGAAGAACCCTGATAACATGAATGAATGCCAGAAAACGGCTGCTAAATTTCAATTTTACACTAATTCAAATGGTATGACAGAAGACATTCATCTTTCAATCTAGTGAGTTACAGGATTAGTCATTTAATATTTCAGGTATTCAATGCCTTAATTATGAACAATTCTGTAAAGCAAATCATCAGCAAGCTAAAGTGATATTTTCTTCAAGTTTTAAATTAACAGCATCAACTATAGTACACTAAGATAAAAACAAAATACTGCGGTACACTGTACACCACTGTAGTACACTACTCTTCATTAACTTAAGTTCTCAGACCCAAAACCACGAGTCATAAAACAAACAACTCACTAATTTCCAAATGAGCGTAATCTAGATATTATAATGGGCCCTCCCACTTGTCATTTTATTTTATGCTATTTAATACCTATTTAACTATATTGGCCAGATTTTGATGAAAAATACCAGCATCTAAACAAAGCATGAGTTATTAATGCTCAAAATGACCAGCTAATTGTAGCAAGGAAGAGATACAATGTGAATTGAAAATCACTACAAGTTGCTGGTCAATTCACGCAATTCACTTCACGAAAAAATCACCCTGCCCTAAACCCCCGATTCTTATGGCACTGCTGCATTTTCACATTTTTATATTAAACTCACCACAAAAAGTTAAGTCTAGTTAGAGAGAGTACAGAGGAGATTTACCAGGATGTTGCCTGGGCTGGGGAGTTTTAGTTATGAGGAGAGGTTGGATAGACTGGGGCTATTTTCTTTGGAGCAGAGATTATTGAGGGGGACATGATTGAGGTGTATAAATTATGAGGGGCATAGATAGGGTAGACAGGAAGGAACTTTTCCCTTCGATGGAGGGATCAATAACCAGGGGGCATAGATTTAAGGTAAGGGGCAGGAGGTTTAGAAGGGATGTTAGGAAGAATTTTTTCACCCAGAGGGTGGTGGGTAACTGGAACTCACTACCTTATCCATGCTGTAGACCTCTATGACTCTAGTCATTAGTAGCACAAATATCCTTTTAATGAGGAGATTGTTAAAACTACCCATCAACCTCTAGCTCAAAAAGCCAAAATTATGAAGTTCCATTCTTTCAGGTTATAGATTGGGAGATTTTTAAAATTTCAAATATTTAATTTTTACATTTGCTTTTTTATTTTTTAGTCTTTTTGTTTTCAATTTTCACTCTTTTAATCCAATCTTTCTTTCTCCTTCTGTTTCATTCTATATTTTAGTTGATATTCAATTCACCCACCCTAATTTACGCTCCTTCTCAGCCATTTCTCTGTTTATTTCTCAAACCATTAATAAGGAGACAGACTACATTTGCAGTCCCAGAAGCCCTGCTGCCCTCACCGCACATATCAGTTAGTGTTTACCGCAACTTTATGGACAAAAAATTTTTAGAACATAGGAACTAGTCTAGCCAAGTGAGTACACAAGATGCTCCACTCCAGCAAAATCTGGGCCAATGCTTTTATTAAAACACTTTGAAAAATGTTCTTTTGACACAGCTATAACTACAGCAAAATCGTAATGACAGCTGAAAACAGCATTTCTAACTGTTCATACTATCAGAATTGAGGGGATGTAATCTCTGAAGACTGCAAGTACAAACCTGCCGTTGCAAAGTCAACTGCATTGATCCCTTCATCTGCCGATGCTGGCTAGTTATTGATGGCTGCCAACGCTGAGTGTGTGTGTGACTAACAGTAGCTGGTTCTTGATGCACTTGCTGTTGAATAACCATCTTTTGTTGCATGTTTGGATGCTGCTGTTGCAACTGCCGTGGAGCCATTGATCTTGGAACAGGGGACGAATCCCTTTGGCCAAAAGTTGCTAACAGCTGCCCCTGAAAAACATCATCTGTATTCATCCTGGTCAATGGATGTGTCTGAGACTGTGAAAGTGGATTTCCCTGAAGAGATGAAAAGCCAGTTGGTTTCCTTTGACTTGATGTGTTAGAAAGTCTCACCTGAGAAGCCGGGTTGCTTGTTATTGGCACACCAGTTTGAACAGAGGGCATACTTGAAGGACTGAAGTTTCCCTGAGTGCTTACAGAATGGATAGACTGGAGAACCTTTTGTTTAGCAGGACTGTTGGGATTGAGCGCGTTTTGTGCTGGTTCCTGGTTGGTCCCTGCCGGCACTGTGAATGCTTCACCCCCAGGGAAGCCAGTCATGGCCTGGGTTACCTGATGAGTTGAAAGGATTGCAGTAGATGTCAAATTGTTGCCATTAGCTAGATTGTTATTAGGGTAGGAATACCGAGGAGTAAACTGGGTTGAATTATTAATGGAACAAGGGGTCATGTCTCCTGATGAGTTTGAGAAGTTCACATTTTGATGTACACTAGTGTGGTTGGTACTACTAGTGAATCGAATAGGATGCACTGGATTCATGGGCAGAGTTGTTGTTGGTTGGTTAAACTGTTGCACTGAAGCAGCATGTTGTTGAGTGGATGAACTTACAGTTGTGGTTGGTTGGCCCATTGGAGTCATACGAGATGAAGTTGATCCATGGGCGCCCATGAATTGATTGCCTTGATTTAGAGCTTTCTGACCTGTAGTGAAATGATTCATATTCTGCTGAGGTTGCACTGATGCAGGTTGTTGCTGCTGCGGGCTGGACTGATGCAGAGGAAAATCATGATGCGTTAAAAAAGGGGTTATGGACTGTGAATGTGCTTGCAAGGTATGGAATGGTGATCCATTCTGATTTGAAATGGGGCTTTGGTGACCCCACATTGGGCTTCCATCCACAAATGATTGGCCACTACTATCATTATGGGCAGAAGGGAACAGCCCATTTGCCTGATTTTGCTGATGATCTGGTGAACAATGAAACTGGGAATGTGGGGACAGTACACTGGTCTCAGTACCACTGCCCACCAAGTTAAACGGCTGGTTCACTTGATGAAGTTTCAGTGAATCAAACGTCTGTAACTGCTCGAAGTTAATTTTTTCGGGTGCCTGTGTCTCTGGTACATGGTGCAATGACTCAACCTGCAGAGGTTCAAAATCTGCACTTAGGTTTAGTTCATCAACCAATGAAACTGGTCCTGCTTGCGAAAAGCCATCATCCGTCAAGCCTTCCAATCCTCCACCAAACAAATTGGCGTCATCCAAAAAATCCATGATGGGATCAGTCATCTTGCTGCATGTAACTGCTCAACAGTAATCAACAGTTTGCTCAACTGAGCTGACTTCAGCTGTTCTGCAGTGGGCGGTTAAACTTCTTAAACCGTTCAACGGCTAATCCACAGCATGTCACTTTCTATCCACTTAATTCACGCAGATACCTCTGCCATGCAGCAACTAGAAAGTCCTTTAAAAAATAAAGAAAACATCAATTAAATAATGTACTTAATAATATGTAACCAATTATCTTGACTGGCCATACAAGCATCAACACAATAGGCAATATTTATCATCCACAAGAATAGTCTGACTATAAACATTCTCCATCTGCTACAATTACATCTAACTACAAATCAGACTGTAGGCTCATTTACAGTCACAAACACATTAAACAACTCTGAAGGTAAAGCAATAAAATTAATTCTGATTTTAGTCTTTTTGAATTTAGTTGATCACAATTGAGTATTGCTGGGAAAAAAGACATGTCTAAGCTTTGCATCTTGCACTCCTCATGACACTCGCAAGAATACCAATATAATGGAGAAAACAACAATTTATACTGCATGTGAAGACAGTGCTGATTGGTTGGCAAGTGGCATTGCCATGGAGAATACACCACTGGTGGTGACTGACAGTTAACTGCCAAGCATTGTTTGAAATTTAAACCAGGCAGCTTGACCCTGATTGGTCAAGCCATTGCCCTGAGAATAGAGTCAGAAAATGGCTGTCACTTATTTTGTTTAGCTGAAACAGGCACAGTGTATGTATATGTTCTGTCTGCAAAGAACAGGGACCTGTGTATTAATATATGTAGTTTCAATAAACGCAAATGTGCCACATTGCAATCCTGACTGACAATCTTAAATTGGTTGTCAGCATAATTTTTAGTACACTGAGGATTATTTAGCAACTGTTGTCCAATCACGGAATCACATCTAATGTTGGACCCTGCGTTTGGAGTTTAGCAAGCATGGGCCGTTTGGGTGCCCCTGTACCCTGCCCATTGTGAACAGTGGCTGAGGTATGCTGTTTGATATCATCTGCCAGTTTTTGGGACATACAGCCTACATAACTAGCATCACACTGGCACTGAAATTCATGTATCACATTACTCATTTGAGAGATAGGCAGCAACAGTTCAGTGGCGAATAGCACTTGTGTTACTACTGCATAGTAGCAATGTGAAACAGCTAGCTTCACCTGTTGCTCAAATTTTTGAGATACCCTGTCCTTTGAGGGTAATCTGAGGTAGACTGGGGTACTTTTCAGGACCGAAAGTGACGGCCTTAGGCCTATTCATGAGTTTGCATGATATACAGTGTGAAATGATCTGATCAGGGTAGCCATTATCCTGCAGTATGCCTTTGGTGCACCCTATTTCAGCATCAAGCTTGTATGGTGAGCAAATGGGTCAGATCCTATTTACAAGTTTGCCAATAAGACCAATCTTATATCTTGTGGAACTATAAGAATCCCTACCTGTGTATTGACAGTAAAGGCAGGATGCGGTAGACCATGGTAGAGAATTCCCTGACAGATTTTTCAACTAGTAGGGGGAGGGGAGTTCATTCATTGTTCCACTTCATAGATGAATTTGAGCACAGGATAGAGCCCATTAAGACATGTAAGAAAATTATCACATGCAGCTGCGGGTTTAAATATAGCCAACGTATCATCCACATATCAGAAATATGCAAGGGGTAGGTGGTTAGGTGTCATTCCATCGAAGAAACGTTTCTCATGGAACCCAACAAAGAAGTTTGCAAGAGCTGGGCCTATAGGAGATCCCATGGCAACACCATCTACTGCGCCTTGGGTTAATGAGGCCAGAAACGGAGGAGAAATATATAATTAATTAATCATGGTGCCTTTTCCTGATCATTAACTAGTAGCTTTGTCTGGAAGAAGACAGTGGATGAGGACAAAATTCAAACACAGCGCTAACATGTTTGAATAATGTGCCAACATTGAGTGACTTAAGTGGGCCTTCTAGAAAAGTTATACTCCAGTTCAAATCACTACCGGTACAAGAACAAAGGTGAAGATGAAAAAACTGGACAGACAGAGATGACATAGATCACTAAGCAAAAAGTATAGTGTATAGACACATGTTAGGCCACTTGGTGGAAGGAAGGACATTTCAATATACCTGTTCATTTTAATAGGACCAAGAAGTATACTCGCATCAGCATGAAACAAACCTAAACTGCAACATATTTTCTACTGCCAGCAGCCCAAAGAAGCCAGCAGAAACTACTTACCTCCCTACACTTTGAGGAAGATGGGCACATATCTTGCAATTTGGCCACATTTTTAAAAGGCACAGATGGAAATGCCATCAGGACATTGCAGAAAGACTTTGCAATATGTGTTCTCCAACCATCACATTGCATAAAGCCTCATTTCCTTGAACTAAATCTGATTAACCACTATTGCCAAGCTGCAGTGGTAAACGGGTGATACTGTTGTGTGTGAATGATTCATATCATTTGTAGAATAAAAATAATCCATCAGGTAGGTAAGGTCGTTCTTAAATCAAAACCAAAATGGTAGAAATACACAGGTCTACCATAATCAGTAAAGAGAAAGGACAGGTTAACACTCTGGGTATAAATCCTTAATTATGAAAGATCAATATTCAAGTGTGGAACCCATCTTAAGATACTAATTGATCTGATGCTCATTTTCAGCAATTTCTGTTCATATATCTAATTTCAAGCATATGTTTTTTTATCTTCCTCTTCATTTCTAAGGTATTACATTCTTTCCTTGGCATTCTCCACATACTATAACACAAAGTGGTGGAAACATAAGGAGGATGGGAGATCAGCCAGAAGGCACAGTGCATGGCAGCCAAATCTACTTGAATGTGAAGATCGTTTCTTTTGGCAACCTGACATATTAACGAGTGAAACTGACTGATACACCCAGGAAGTAGCCTTAGAATATACCAGACTTCTTTCAGCAAGGTGTTAGCTCCATTATCTACTTGGCTATTCACTGCTCCAGTGTAAAATTTCCTGTTTACTGGGGTTAGTTCAGACTATAGCAAACAAGTAATTGTCAAGGCTGCCCAAAGTTTTTCTTTGTGAGTGATGTAATATTTAATGGATCTAAGAGCATCTATAAATTTAGGGGGGGAAAACAGGCAGCAGGGTGGGGGCAAAGAAGTAAAAGTGAGAACAATATAATAACCTACACATTGCTTGCCAGTGAATAAAACAATTTCTTGCTTCAGCTGGAACTAGGAAGCAACCTCTGAAAATAAGAACTACAAACAAGTTCTGAGGACCACAGTGTTTCAATGTCAATTCCAACGCAGCCGATAACCAACTCTCCAAAACAAAACGAATGCATCAAAAAGTGCAGTCTTCCATGTGACAAACAAACTTGCACAGAAATTTGAACAGCACTTTTAGCTTCCTGGGGTGCTGTCAATAGATGGGCCAGATACCCCCATTCGGTAAGGTAATCAACCTTGTCTATATACAATTAGATTTTTCAGTCCAGCATTCCAGCTCGCTAAACATCCTGATCACCCACCATCTTGAGCATGATATACTTGAACCTAAACTACTTAGCTGTAGCATTTTTAAAAAGGCATCGCTGGCTAGGCCAATATTTATTGCCCATCCATAATTACCTTGAGGTGTGGTGGTAAGCCATCTTCTTGAACCACTGCAATACATGTAGGCACACCCACATGTTAGGGAGGGAGTTCCAGGATTTTGACCCAGCATCAAAGAATGGTGATATAGTTCCAAGCCAGGATGGTGAGTGGCTTGTAAGGGAATTTGCAGGTGGTGGTGTCCCCATGCATCTGCTGCCCTAGTCCTTCGAGGTGGTAGAGGTTGTGGGTTGGAAGGTGCTGTCAAAGGAGCCTTGGTGAGTTGCTGCAGTGCCACTTGTGTTTGGTACATACTGCTGCCACTGTGTGCAGTCATGGAGGGAGTTGATGTTGAAGGTGGTGAATGGGATGCCAATCAAGCGGGCTTTATCGTGGATGTTGCTGAGCTTCTTGAGCGTTGTTGCAGTTGCACCCAGCCAGGCAAGGGTGAGTATTCAATCACACTCCTGACTTATGCCTTGTAGATGGTGAACAGCTTTGGGGAGTCAGGAGGTGAGTTACTCGCTACAGTATTCCCAGCCTGTGACCTGCTCTTGTATTTATATGGCTGGCCCAGTTCAATTCCTGGTCAATGGTAACCTCCAGGATATTGATTGTGGGGGATTCAGCGATGGTAATGCCACAGAATACCAAGGGGAGATGTTTTGATTCTTTCTTGTTGGAGAAGGACATTGCCTGGCACTCGTGTGGTGCCAATGTCACTTGCCACTTATCAGCCCAAGCCAGAACATTGTCCAGGTTTTGATGTATATTTTAGTATCTGAGGAATCGCAAATGGTGCTGAACCTGATGTAACAATGTCACATCTTTTGTGATTAGCTAGATTCTCATTGATAAATTTAGCAGCTGTGTCTCAGTTGTGTCAAATGCTATTTGCACACGCAGGAGCAGAACTAGCTAAGTGTCTAAAACAACACCAAATGCCCTCTAAGAAATAAATAGAAAGTAAAACTTTTTAATCCAACTTTCATGGGTCCCTTTGTTTTGGCAATAATTTTTTCCTAGGCTTATCCAGGCACTGCCAGGCTTAACAGATTGCATCTCAACAAAGGGAACAGGTGAGAAGTCAAGACCTTCTTAAAGCAACACAAGATATCCATACATGATTATCACCATAATCATACATATACGCGAAGGGCTAGGAAATTACTTGTACAGCAGCCTCCAATGGGCTATGAGCAACAATTAAATGGTGAGAGCAATGCAAGGTCGTTTTTCTGAAACTAGATTAAAAACAAATTATAATATGAAGCCATTTAAGCTGTGGAGAACTAAACTGGAAATAACTGAGGGCCTAACTTGCTGAATTTCCATAGTTTAAATAATACCTACAAATGAGTTGTGGAAGACTAAAATAACCAAGATTATCTCGAATAGAATTAACTTTTACACCAACTGATGAAGATCCTCCAGATTAAGCAGCACTTCACACAAAATAGGAATTTCCGACTACAAGACTCTTTTCCACTTTGAGCTTATGCTCTATAAATTCATCAAGGTATCTACCTCCTGGAACAGGAGATTCTGGAATTCCAGATATAATCCTTCAACGTGCAGGCTGTCTAATGGAATGTCTCTAAAATAATATGTAATAATCACTGCATTACTGTGTAGAGTGTTATGACCCCAGCTGATGTAACTATTGGACAAGTCAGATCCTTGGGTGGAGCCTGGCTTGATAGGTCCTATCTTTTTTTTTAGAAACGTGGAGGGCAGCTACTGAATAGTCCACTGATGTACAAAAGAATAAAACATTCATTAAACAAGATGATTAACACTATTACACTACCCCTTCACCCACAACCTTTACAGATATATATATATAGATTCATAAGACTAACACAAGTTGCAGGAATCCATCATATACTCTGATGTTCACAGTAAGCATACAGTCCATGTAAACCAATAGGCGAACCATGTCAGACACAGCACACTCCAAGATCAAGTGACAGACGTCACCCAAAGCAGATGTTATGGCTCTCTCATCATCTCACCCAGAGGCTTGTCACAATGTGAGCCAACTGGTTTTGCAGGAAACTCTTTCACAGAAGGGTTTCCAAGCTCCACTCTGCAAGAATTTGCCTTGGAATCTTCTCCCAAGTGACGCACTCTCTCAGGTGTCTTCAACAAGAATCCACCTCCAGGCTTCGATCTCTCCCTCTGATGCTCCTCTCCCCATGGATCACCATAAGCATTCAGGCTTCACCTTCCATGCACTCTCTCGGACACTCATCCAAAAGAACAGCACTGCTTCACAGGCCCATAGTAAGGAACCAACAACTTTTGGTGGTCTTCTCTGATCTCCTGGCATCTCGCAAGCCCACTCTGCCTTAACCCTGCTCTATGCAGCTTTCTCTCTTTAATTCGGAGCCTTTTCCTCTGTTCCTTACTTTAACTTCAGTGAACAGGACCTTGTTCAAATTCCTGTTCTTTTCCCTTGACTTCACAGTCTTCCTGGGACATTTTATCCCATCCCCTGGTTTCTGGGACTCTCTTTGTGTTCTTCTAGCAAATCAGATCTCTGCAGTTGATGTCCTGTCTCCTCTGTGCCTCTCTGGAGAATGGTGTTTTTCTTCTGGGATCTTTTTACTCTTTTTTACTTTTGCTTTTGTTTCTTCTTCTGTGCAGGCGCAGGGCTCCCTTTAAATAGAAAAAAAACGGAACAGAACAAATTGCAATATGTGCACAGCCATTTACAGGCTTTACAATGAGGATCCCAACCAACTGCGCTTGCACGGCCAGGCTCTGGCCAGCACGTACACTGGCTGGCACATGCACAGAGCCACTGAGATCAGACAAAGGAAGGATCTGCGCATGTGCTGCCATTCCAGGGCCGGCGCATGCACAGAAACCACGGAGGCCTACTGGGCCTTGTAGTTTCAAGTCTCCAAGGGCCTGAACTTCAATTTTATATGGTGTGTTTTCCTCCCCTTCTTCTGGGGTCTGGAACAACAGCAACACCTTTGGTTCTGGGCACCGCACCTTAGGAAGGGTATATTGGCTTAGATTTACTGAAACGAGACCTTGGCTCAAGGATCAAGCTATCGGGACAGATTACACAATTTCAGGTTGTATTCCCTGGAATTTAGAAGGGTAGGGCAAGGTTTAACTGAGGTTTCAAGATATTAGGGAAACAGGTAGGACGGGTTGGGAGGAACAATTTCTGCTAGTTGGGAAGTCCAGGACTAGGGTCATACTCAAAAAATTAGAGCCAAATCTTTCAGGAATAAAATCAGGAAATGCTTCATGCAAAGTGTGGCAGAAATTTAAAATTCCCATCTGCAGAAGCAATTCCTGGTCGATTAAACATTTATAACCGAGATTGATAAATTTGTCACAAATGCAATTTAAAAAAAAATTCATTCATAGGATGGGGGTGCGCTGGCTGAGCCAGCGTTTATTGCTCATCCCTAGCTGCCCCTGAGAAGGTGGTGGTGAGCTGCCTTCTTGAACCACTGCAGTCCATGTGGTGTACACCCACAGTGCTGTTAGGAAGGGAATTCCAGGATTTTAACTCAACGACAGTGAAGGAATGAAAACATATTTCCAAGTCAGGAAGGTGTGTGACTTGGAAGGGAACTTCCAGGTGGTGGTCTTCCCATGTGTCTGCTGCCCTTGTCCATCTTGATGGTAGTGGTCTTGGGTTTGGATGGTGCTGGCTAAGGAGCCTTGGTGAATTCCTGCAGTGCATCTTGTAGATGGCACACACTGCTGCTACTGTGCATTGGTGGTGCAGAGGGTAAAGGTTTGTGAATGTGGTGCCAATCAATTGGGCTGCTTTGTCCTGGACGGTGTCAAGCTTCTTGAGTGTTTTGGGAGCTGCACTCATCCAGGCAAGTGGGGAGTATTCCATCACACTCCTGGCTTGTGCCTTGTAGACGGTGGACAGGGTTTGGGGAGTCGGGAGGTGAGTTACTCACTGCAAGATTCCTAGCCTCCGACCTGCTCTTGTAGCCACAATATTTATATGGCTAGTCCAGTTCAGTTTCTGATCAATGGTAGCCCCCTGTATGTTGATAATGGGGGACTCAGTATTGGTAATGCCATTGAACGTGAAGGGACGATGATTAGGTTCTCTCTTGTTGCAGATGGTCATTGCCTGGCAATTGTGTGTGGCACAAAAGTTACTTGCCACTTGTCAGTCCAAGCCTGGATATTGTCCAGACCTTGCTGCATTTGGACATGGACTGCATCAGTATCTGAGGAGTCACAAATGATGAACATTGCAATTATCAGCAAACATCCCCACTTCTGACCGCTTGAGGGAAGGAAAGTCATTGATGAAACAGCTGAAGATGGTTGGGCCTAGGACAATACCCTGAGGAATACCTGTAATGATGTCCTGGAGCTGAGATGACTGACCTCCAACAACCATAACCACCTTCCTTTGTGCTCAGTACGACTCCAACCAGTGGAGAGTTTTTCCAATTCCCACTGACTCCAATTTTGCTGGGGATCCTTGATGCCACACTCAGTCAAAGGCTGCCTTGATGTCAAGGGCAGTCACTCTCACCTCACGTCGGGAGTTCAGCTCTTTTGTCCATGCTTGAACCAAGACTGCAGTGAGGTCAGGAGATGAGTGGCCCTGGCAGAACCCAAACTGGGCAGCAGTGAGCAGGTTATTGCTAAGCGAGTGCTTCTTGATAGTATTGTTGATGACTCCTTCCATTACTTTACTGATGACCGAGAGTAGACTGATGGGGTGGTAATCGCAGGTTGAATTTGCCCTGCTTTGTATGTACAGGACATACCTGGGCAACGTTCCACATAGCTGGGTAGATGCCAGAACAGCTTGGCTAGCAGTGTGGCAAGTTCTGGAGCATAAATCTTCAGTTCTATAGCTGGAATATTGTCAGGGCCCATAGCCAATGCACTATCCAGTGCCTTTTAGCTGTTTCTTGATATCATGTCGAGTGAATTGAATTGGCTAAAGACTGGCATCTGTGATGCTGGGGACCTCCAGAGGAGGCAGAGATGGATCATCCACTCAGCATTTCCAGCCGAAGATTGTGGCAAATGCTTCAGCCTTATCTTTTGCACTGATATGCTGCCACTGCCTCCACACACACACAGCCCCACCCCAACACACACACACACACACAGCCCCACCCCAACACACACACACAGCCCCACCCCAACACACACACACACACACACACACAGCCCCACCCCAACACACACACACACACCCCCACCCCAACACACACACACACACACACACCGACCCCAACACACACACACACACACACACACACCCCAACCCCAACACACACACACCCCCACCCCAACACACACACACCCCCACCTCAACACACACACACCCCCACCTCAACACACACACCTCCATCCCAACACACACACCTCCATCCCAACACACACACACACCCCCACCCCAACACACACACACACCCCCACCCCAACACACACACACACCCCCACCCCAACAGACACACACACACACACACCCCCACCCCAACAGACACACACACACACACACCCCCACCCCAACAGACACACACACACACACACCCCCACCCCAACAGACACACACACACACCCCCACCCCAACACACACACACACACACACCCCCACCCCAACACACACACACACACACACCCCCACCCCAACACACCCCCACCCCAACACACACACACCCCCACCCCAACACACACACACCCCCACCCCAACACACACACACCCCCACCCCAACACACACACACCCCCACCCCAACACACACACACCCCCACCCCAACACACACACACCCCCACCCCAACACACACACACCCCCACCCCAACACACACACACCCCCACCCCAACACACACACACCCCCACCCCAACACACACACACCCCCACCCCAACACACACACCCCCACCCCAACACACACACCCCCACCCCAACACACACACCCCCACCCCAACACACACACCTCCATCCCAACACACACACACACCCCCACCCCAACACACACACACACACACACACCCCCACCCCAACACACACACACCCCCACCCCAACACACACACACACACACCCCCACCCCAACACACACACACCCCCACCCCAACACACACACACCCCCACCCCAACACACACACACCCCCACCCCAACACACACACACCCCCACCCCAACACACACACACCCCCACCCCAACACACACACACCCCCACCCCAACACACACACACCCCCACCCCAACACACACACACCCCCACCCCAACACACACACACCCCCACCCCAACACACACACACACCCCCACCCCAACACACACACACACCCCCACCCCAACACACACACACACCCCCACCCCAACACACACACACACCCCCACCCCAACACACACACACCCCCACCCCAACACACACACACCCCCACCCCAACACACACACACCCCCACCCCAACACACACACCCCCACCTCAACACACACACCCCCACCTCAACACACACACCCCCACCTCAACACACACACCCCCACCTCAAAACACACACACATCCCCACCCCAACACACACATCCCCACCCCAACACACACACCTCCACCCCAACACACACACCTCCACCCCAACACACACACCTCCACCCCAACACACACACCTCCATCCCAACACACACACCTCCATCCCAACACACACACCTCCATCCCAACACACACACCTCCATCCCAACACACACACCTCCATCCCAACACACACACCTCCATCCCAACACACACACACACCCCCACCCCAACACACACACCCCCACCCCAACACACACACCCCCACCCCAACACACACACCCCCACCCCAACACACACACACACACACCCCCACCCCAACACACACACACACACACCCCCACCCCAACACACACACACACACACACCCCCACCCCAACACACACACACACACACACCCCAACACACACACACACACACACACCCCAACACACACACACACACACACACCCCAACACACACACACACTCCCACCCCAACACACACACACACACACACCCCCACCCCAACACACACACACACACACCCCCACCCCAACACACACACACACACACACACACACCCCCACCCCAACACACACACACCCCCACCCCAACACACACACACACACACCCCCACCCCAACACACACACACACACACCCCCACCCCAACACACACACACACACACCCCCACCCCAACACACACACACACACACCCCCACCCCAACACACACACACACACACCCCCACCCCAACACACACACACACACATCCCCACCCCAACACACACTCACACACCCCCACCCCAACACACACTCACACACCCCCACCCCAACACACACACACACACACCTCCACGCCAACACGCACACACCCCCACCCCAACACACACACGCACACACCCCCACCCCAACACACACACGCACACCCCCACTCCAACACACACACGCCCCCACCCCCACCCCAACACACACACACCCCCACCCCCACCCCAACACACACACACCCCCACTCCCACCCCACACACACACACACCCCCACCCCCACCCCACACACACCCACACCCCAACACACACACACCCCCACCTCAACACACACACACACACACACCCCCACCCCAACACACACACACACACACACACCCACCCCAACACTCACTCACACACTCCCCCACCCCCACACACACACACACACACACACACCCCCACCCAAACACACACACACACACCCCCACCCCAACACGCACACACCCCCACCCCAACACACACACGCACACACCCCCACTCCAACACACACACGCACACACCCCCACC